>NW_011343915.1:43387-66261 GCF_000735185.1 Notothenia coriiceps
CCCCTTTCCCCTCATGCAACCCCTTCCTTCCTCCCTCCTGATGCAAAAATGCACACAGATATACATACATACACATTAGCTCACACACACACACACACACACAGACAGAAATACATACACACACCCACGTCTACACACATGAATGCATGCATGTATGCTCCTTCTTTCTCTCTCTTACACACACACACACACACACACACACACACACACACACATGCACACACACAAACACACACCACACCTTGAGGCTACAGTGGAAGGAGGGGTTTGATGGGCCTAAGAGGGTAAAGGAGGAGGGAGAAAGGGGGGGAGGATGGGTGAGGGAGGGAGGGAGATACTGTAGGAGAGAAAGGGTGAATTGAGGGCAATGAGGGAGACACAGAGACAATTGGCAGGAGTAAAAGGAGTAGGAGTGAATTTGGAAGTGTTATTCCTTATTATCACTTGTAACATTGTTGCAGAGGAAGGCATAACATGTAGAGTAGAGTTTGTGATTAAAGTGCGATCACTTCAAAAAAAATTATTTCTTTCCTTTTCGTCACTAAATGTCATTTCGTGCCTGAAAGAAATTATAAATGAAAAATGATGCACATTTATTGTGTGTCTTTCTAATCTTGAAAAAGCGGTTAGTAACGGAAGACGCACAACACAAATGACACACTGAAATGTCACCAGGCTTGACATCTTGACCTTGCATATGTGTGTTTATATAAGTGTGTGGGTGTGCCCTTTAGGTCAATGCATGTGTGTGCGCTTTGCACTGATTGCCATTCACTGAGAACAGAGACTTCTAGGAGCTAGATGATGGAACACAATGAGGGGAAAACAAAACCTATCAATACATCCTAATCCTTTCTTCTTGTGCGCTGAGTCAGAAATGGGTGAAATGTAGTTTAAAAAGTTAGAAATAGTGTAATGCTGGTCATTTAAAAGGTGTTTTATTGTGGAGAGGCACGCAGATCAAGAGGGGATAAAGAAAGATGAGAGAATACGGTTCAAATAAATCATCACAATGAAAAGAGAAAGGAACGGAGAGTGGGGTAGACGACGGGAGGTAAAATAGGAAGTTGAGGAGTGAAGGGGGAGAGAGAGGGTGAGATGTGGAAGAAGAGGCAGATGGGAGGGGGAGAGGGGTGCAGTCAAATGGCACTCATGACAAATGACATCCCCTGTCTCCCAGTCCCCTCTCCTCAGCACCATGATTTGTCATCTCCACTTCTGACATTTTTCATCGCACTATCAAATCACCCTGACAGAATGATATTTTCTAATTCTCCCAGCCTTGGAGCACGGCAAAAATAATGGCCTCCACATGCAATGCACACTCTCCGTTTCCCCCCACCTCTCTTTTTATTTTCCGTCCTCTGTCTCGCGTAAACATCCAGTGATTCTTTAATAATGAATATGCAGCATTGCAAATATATTGTAGTGCGGCACCTGACTGGAAGCGATCTGTCTCTCAGAGTCATTTAAGCTGTCTTATTTAAGAGGTGGCACATGTAGCTGTCATTTTCAAAAGGTACACCGCTAAGTTTTCACATTTGTTCTTCTGCACCTGGGATTGAACAATGGATAATAAAAGGAGACTATTTTTTGTCTCTCTCGTAGAAAAAGGAAGCATTTTCTCTAAGATTTGGGAGACACTTATTCCAAGAAATACAATTTACTGACTTATTTCTGTTTGGATGTCTGTGCTTTTCTAAATAGTAGTTTTGTTTGCTTTGTTGTTTCAGTAGTTTTCGTAGTGGACATAGTGATAATCACCACGCTAATCCTTTATCTTTTCAATGCTAACAGAACTTAGACGAGTCCCCACCTGCTGAGCCTTTGATTTGCCAGCGTATCATCCTCCATTGTTTTATTGAATATTAATAAGGACAATGTCATATCTGCCATGACCCACCTTTCGCATAATCCGGGTCATGGCACCGCAAATGAGTTTACGGCTAATTCCATCTCAGCAGGAGATCACTATCACTGTAGCCCAAAGGCATACAAAGAAACGGGGATCTCTTTAACTCCTAGCGTGACTGCAGGCTTTGGATCCTTTTGATAACAAAACAATGTTTACGGCTAAGCTACATGCATCTATTTTCATATCAAGTGTTTTTTGAGGGAAAATGGGAACAATACAAAGTTAGGGACATGCAAACAATATCTTTAAAGTTGACAAAGCACTCCTCATTTATAGCACAGTATAAAATAATCTTTTAAACAAATCTCAAACGGATACATTATCTTACTTATTCATATCTTTATAATAATTTACTTTACTTTGTTTTACTCATAGCAACTAAGCTCTTTAAAATAATGTATTTCAATGTGTGCTTAACATAATCCTGTAGTGCTTGATATGTGCTTATATACAAGGTAAATACATACTGTATTAATTCAGAACAAATGTTGAATATTTTACTGCTTACAAAAAATGCAAACAGTAAGATAATTATACATGTTCAAAGGCAGATAATGAAAGTGTTTAAGAAAATATATAATACGTTTAAAGACATTTGATGTGCTTCCCCTCTACAGATTGTTTTATTAATAGTTCGGGGTGTTAATGTATTGTAAGGTGGTTTGTACGAGAAAAAAAACTCAACATGTTTTTTCAGGAATACTTAGTGTATAGGTGACCTATTTTTATTTATTAATGATTCTAATACAGCATCTGTGTACGCATGTGTCTCATGTTAAGGTGACTCCTGCATGTGTTAGTGTGTGTGTGTACCAGTTGTACAACGTCTGGGGTAATTATGCATTATCCAGCGAGGGATCAGTGTCTCGCTCTAAGCAGCACCCGGGTGTTGTTGTTTAATGCAATAAATGTCATGTATGCATGGCTTCACATGCGCTTCGTTAGCAGTTTAATGCTAACCGTTAAGCATCACCAGTGCCTCCCAGCTATGAGCCAACGTCTGCTAATGACACCAGCATTTAGCTCAAACTATCACGTAGAGGAAGAACATCACTGTGTACTAACCGCATAGTGAAACTTTAAAAAGGAGGATTGGCTGTAAAGAGAATTAAAAACTTTCCATACATACATAATGTGATGCACAGTAATACTCATAGTTTCCAGAAACCTATTGATGAGTAATGTGATGCACAGTAAGTTTTATTTATTTATAAAAGGCTTCTCATGGACAGTAATACTCGTGGTGTCCAGAAACCTATTGATGATTTCACATTTGCCTATCAGTGAAATTGTATGATATTTTGATATACTTTATTAATCCCTGTGGGGAAATTGTTTCTCTGCATTTGACCTATCCTAGTGTTAGGAGCAGTGTGCTGCCATTTTGAACGGCGCCCGGGGAGCAGTGTAGGGAACGGTGCCTTGCTCAGGCACACCTCGGTAGCACTTGGTCTTGCCGGGACTTGAACTGGTGACCTTCCAGTTGCCAAGCCAAGTCCCTATCGACTTCGCCACCACCGCCCCAATATTAGTATTGCAGTTATATAACAGTTGGAAACACATTTACACTAATGAAACTTGAACCTTTTGTTCATTTCATTTCATTTTCATCTTTATTTCGAACAGATTTAAAAAAACAAAAAACAAATACAAAATAATGAATGTGAAAAACAGAATACCGTATTGTTAATTTCCATGTTGTCATTTCTGCTTTAATGCATTTGAAAGTCCATCCATCCATCCATCCATCCATCATCCATCCATCTTCTCCCGCTTATCCGTGGTCGGGTCGCGGAGGTAGCAGTTCCAGCAGAGAGCCCCAAACTTTCTTTTCCCTGGCCACATCAACCAGCTCTGACTGGGGGGTCCCAAGGCGCTCCCAGGCCAGCGAAGAGATATAATCCCTCCATCTGGTTCTAGGTCTACCCCTTGGTCTCTTCCCAGCTGGACGTGCCTGGAACACCTCCCTAGGGAGGCGCCCAGGTGGCATCCTTACTAGGTGCCCGAACTACCTCAACTGGCTCCTTTCGACGCGAAGGAGGAGCGGTTCAACTCCGAGTCCCTCCCGGATGACCAAACTTCTCACCTTATCCCTAAGGGAGACGCCAGCCACCCTGCGGAGAAAACCCATCTCGGCCGCTTGTACCCGCAATCTCGTTCTTTCGGTCATGACCCATCCTTCATGACCATAGGTGAGGGTAGGAACGAAAATGGCGCGGTAGACAGAGAGCTTTGCCTTCTGGCTCAGCTCCCTTTTCGTCACAACGGTGCGGTAAAGCGACTGCAGTACTGCTCCCGCTGCTCCGATTCTCCGACCCATCTCACGCTCCATTGTTCCCTCACTCGAGAACAAGACCCCGAGATACTTGAACTCCTTCACTTGGGGTAAGGACTCATTCCCTACTTGGAGTGGACAGTCCATCGTTTTCTCAGCAGGAAACCGATGGACTGTCCATTTGAAAGTCAATTGATCCAAACATATAGAACAAGAAACATAGACAAAACTAACTCTATTAACTGTACATAACCGCTTTGGGCTTGCAGCTATTGATGTTCATCAAATACACACGCTCTCATTTGGGTATAACTTTTCATTTTTGTTTGACTTCTGAGCAGCCTTCTGGACTTCAATGCCCTGCCCCTTAGCTCTTTTTCGCACGAGGTCATCAGGTCTACCTTTTTATAAACTTTCAACATTTCAGGTTAACTTGATTGTCTTCTTGTTAGTCAACCCTTTGACTGTCCTGTTGTAATACAAAGTACTATGGCAGCAACACGCTGAAACTGAGAGAATATTAAAGCAATTTCAGCCCTGCTCTGAGATTGGGCCATAGTCAAACGTAATACCAAAGCAGAAGAGATCAGTTTTCTATCATCGGAGAATTCTCTAAAGATGAAATAGGCCTCATAAATGAGTCTCAATGATAACTGATGTATGGTAAATGATAGAGAGAAGATAATATAGGAAATTGGGCGAATAGTGTCTGGAGACTGAATCAATTCATTGCGAAGTAGATATCTTCTGTGGGTCCTACATTTCTTCTCTTTTTTTAAAGGTTCAGTCCGTGTTTTGTTTGAGATTTCATATTAACTCCCACATCTTCATTCACACACACATTGCTGGATGGTGAAGCACGTGCATTCACACACACACTCACACTTTTTCACTAAGGAAATGGAAGAAATGGTAATATTAAAGAAGACTGGTAGTTATCTGCAGGAGCACATCCACTGGGCACAGGGCGCTCTTCAGCAACACACCAGTGGCTTGAGTGTAGTTTGCTCTTGATAAGACTGCCTGACTAACATTTTGGGGAGCAATAGGAAATGAGTGAAGGAGAGGGAAGGGAAAGAGGTAAAGGAGAGAGGAGAGGGGTGAGGAGGAGAGATTGATTTGTCCGGCCAGGAGATGACTGCTGATGAAGGCCTCTCATAGACAGATGGATACAGCGTCGGGTCCCCGCTCCTATAAGCTCTCGGCCTAATCCGCCTCAAATTTCCCTCTGATTGCTTCTAAATTGCCTTCTCCCATAGTTTCCTGCTGATTTCTCACCGAGAACTCCTCCCGCCTCTCCGAACAGGGAACGATGTCTGGCCCGGTACGCTGCTTCCTTGGGTTTGACCGGAGAATGTGTTAAGAGAGGAGAGGGTGTGAGGGGCTCCTGTGCCCTTGTGGTGTGTGTGTGTGAGTGTGTGTGTGTGTGTGTGCGTGTGAGTGTGTATGTGTGTGTCCCTCCGCTCATAAAACCAGTCTCAGGTCTTGTCATTAAAATGCATTATCATCCCACTGTGTCAAGAGAGGAGACAAATAGTCTTTCCCTCTGCCGGCTATCTCTCCGTCTTATTCTCTCTTTCATATACTCCCTGACTCCATCTCTTCAGGGGTGTGGAGAGGTGATGGAGGGGGTCTTTTTTCTCTCTTTTCCCTCTCCTGTCTTTTCATTTCTTACTTTTTTTAAAATAACTCATTGTCTTCTTTTCTTTCTCTTTATGCTCTCACTGTTTCCTCTCATTGGGCTGGAGGCCTGCACTCAGCTGAGCAATAACAGAGCTATAGTCTAACGCACTATGATATTTTTTTTTGCCGCTCATTTATCAAGTGACCTTTTCCTTCCATCATTAATAAAGAGAGGGAGAGGATAGACATAGAGAGACAAAACCAAAAGCATACATACATATATACATCCAGAGATGCAGAGAGAAAGGTCAAGTAAAGAGGCAAGGAAGGTAGGAAGGAGCTAGAGAGAGAAGGAGAGGGGGAGTGAAAAGAGAGTGAGAGAATAAAATGGAGCGAGCGAGAGAGAGAGAGAGAGAGAGATAGCAGGGAAGGAGTAGAGAAGATTGCATTTTAGAATTACTGGCCAACACCTAACAATTTATGCCCTCATGCAGTGCTTGGCAGCAGCTGGAGCCTGCAAAGCCTGCGGTGAGTGTGCACGTGTGTGTATACGTGTGTGTGTGTGTGTGTGTGTGTGAGAGGTGGAAGGGAGTAAAGGTAAGCTACAATGCTCTATAGAAGCGAAGTGACATTATCAAGGGGCATTAACTGAAAGGTGTTCGGTATCGCTGCCTCCGTACACCGATACGTGTTTTTATTCAGGAAAACAAGGTTCACATGATGCAGTGTTCACAGAAACAGAGGACAGAGCCATGGAAACAGAAGTGTTATGTTGTCGAATATCTCCCCGTTTTTTATCTAATCTTTAGATTTTAAGATGAACCCTACCAGGCACAACGTTTTCACAGCATAATATTACGAGACAGTCGATCAAAGGAACCTACCACTAGACTAATGTCGGAAAATTGTGTGTGATTCAGAAAATGGTGCGGGTATGTTCTGATGTTGTAGTTATTTTTGGTGATATGTTTTCATGGCATTACAGAGACATTAT
Organism: Notothenia coriiceps; assembly: GCF_000735185.1. Lineage (NCBI taxonomy): Eukaryota > Metazoa > Chordata > Actinopteri > Perciformes > Nototheniidae > Notothenia > Notothenia coriiceps. Next base: position 50,195 of record NW_011343915.1, read on the forward strand.
AGATTCTAAAAAACAAGTAATTTATATTTTAGGATAGTTCATCAGCTTTAGAAGTAGATATTTTTCTGCTGTTTTTTAAATAAATGCACTGATAATCCTCCTCATAGTGATGATTTTTGTTAAACAAGACTTATCAACTCCACAAGGCCTGGCAGACAAAAACCTCTGCCCGGCCAAAACGGTCCAAGCGTGCGAGTATACACACTAACACAAACCATTTGTAGTGCTGTTTTTTCGGAACAGCTATTCCATAACAACTTGAGATTGCAGTTAGGAAAACTTTGATCCAGCATGGGGCAAATAAGGATAGCAGTTATTTTCTCAGTTTTCTGGTGGTTGAACGGATTAAACTAAAGTGCAATTCCTGTTCTTAAATGTCCCCCACATAAAAAGGGTAGGAAAACAATATCAGTCATAATCATATCTTGTTATGCATATTTAGGCCTGCATCGTTAAACACACACATAAAAACAGGCCTGCTATTTCCATCAGTCTAGTGTCTGTGTGTGAGAGACCACAGTGAGCGCTGTGGGCACTGGAGGTGATGGCGTGGGCCAACAAAATTAAACCTTCTGCAGGGAGCTCCAGTCGGAGAATATGAACAGAAAAATGAAGGTGACATTTGAGAGAGAGAGGGAGGCAGAGAGAGGGAGAGGTGCATGGGTGAGGGAGGGAGGATTTAATAGGTCCCTGAGACACGAAGGGTGTGAGATGAGATGATGAAACCAGAGGGTAGAGCGGAGGGAGGGCGGGAAGAGAGAGGGAGATTGTGTGTCAAAATGTGGATGTTTGGAGATTGGGCTTCCAACCCTGCCAAATGATTAAAATGTTCCCTCTGACATTCATATTCCCCTATCTGGATCCCTGCCTACATACCATCGGCCGCGTTGAATATGAATTCAGAGGACCCTATGCAGTTTGATCTGAGGAATGTTTATGGTCGTAGATGGAATTTAGGTACTTTTGTTTATAACACTGTTTATTTAGAGAGAAATCAGGAAATATAAGATTTAATGTGTTTTATACATGCATTTTCATATTTAACAAGCATTGACTTGTCACCAGCAGCTCTGCATTTAGACAATATATGAATATATGTTTTTATCATCCCTAATTATTTAATAATTATTACATGAAAAAGTGTAATCTAAATTGTTTTAATTTAAATGTACCTCACTTTTCTAATTAAAATAAAAACATTTAATTAAGTTTTGACCAGGCCTGACATTAACTCTGTAGTTTAATAATCAAACACAATTTATTTAAATTAAATAAAACAGTGTGCTTCATATATACACACACACACACACACACACACACACACACACACACACACACACACACACACACACACACACACACACAACCACACACAGTAAATGCACAACAAAAGAAATCAGGGGGACCTCAGACATCAGAATCTCCCTGAGTGTGAGTCGCCATCCTTTCCCTCACAACGCTCTAGAGATGAGGGTTGTCATGGTTACGGGGGCAGAAAAATCACCCCATGGCCCACCCCACCCCCCACTACACACACACACACATATATATAAATACAGATACACCATTTTTTTCCTTCAGTTGTGCGGGCATTGCTGATGTCACTGGTGAAAGTATGAATTTATCATACAGGTCAGGAGATGCATATCTGGGCCGAGGTATAAGACGCTCAGAGAAAAAGGAACAAGAGCCTCGTTGGCCGACAGATAGACACACCGTCAGGACGCCCTTGAAATCTAAAAGACAAAGTAATAAAAAAAAAACAAGGGGAAATTCAAAATTCAATCTCAAAAGGTCTGCTGTCGAGGATGTTTATCCTTTTCCTCCCTTTCTCCTTTTCAGGTGCAATTAGACCCTTTCCTCTGGTACAAAAAAAAAATTGAAGAGAGATGGATGGTGAAACAAAGCAGGGAGAGGTGGAATAAAGGATGTTCTGTGAGAGTTGCTTTTGTTTTTCGCTGGCATTATAAAAGAACTTCACTAAGCACTTAGAGGATTACTGTGCACTTGCTTCTGATAAATATCTTAATTTCGATGCGATTTTTAAGCCATCAACATCATTATTGTTTTTCATTTTTCTTCCCCTTTCCAACTTGTTTTTAATGAAGACCCTTTTCAATAAACAAATGGATATGCATTAAGGGGGATGATGGGGCTTTCAAGTATAAACCTTTCATGTCTATTAAGTGCTTCCATTACACATTCTCCAGCGGCCCCCCAGTCATGTTTTGTATTTCTTGAAAGCAGATCTGTGAGATTGTACAGATGCAATGAGGCACTGCTCAATGTTTCATTTCTGCTTTTACTTGATGTTTATTCAGATCCTAAATGAAGCATTTCAATTAATAATCACAAATAATGTATTTCTTGTTTTCTTCTACAGTAAAAACTATTTAAAAACATCTCTCACAGATCATGCATTTTTAAGTTTTATTTGATCAATATCAAATTCATTATTCTAATATTATATGTAATATTGTTCTGTTTAATTTCATGTAACATTTACATATCAAATTACTCTCCTACTCTATTGCTATTATATTATTAGGTATGGTTTAAACTATTCAGCATATTTTACAAAATGTACATGATTAATTAAAATATAACAACAATTAATTCAGCCCATACTTCTTGATGCTAAATAATTTGAATGAACATAAGAAAGAGCCAGCCTCCTAACTGTTAGACACATTCTGCTGAGATACAGGACGATACATCAGAGCAGTACATCTGGACGCTGTCTTGACATAATTAGTGTTTGATAACTCTGATTGACTATTGATCGGCACCGAGTTCTGACCCCCGCAATAAATCCAGAACCTCGGTGGCCAGGACACTGCATCGTTGAATCTGAAATATTTTATCCACGGCTTAAGAGGAATAGCCACTTATTCTCCCCTTACACACGTTTTTCTTTTTTATGACAGCAGTGCTCTCATCTTTCCTCTTAAGTTTTACCCTTTTGTGACCTTTTGGAGAGACCAAACGTGTCTGCGTTATATATAGGCTGTCCTGATGAGACGGGGAGGTTATGGAGGGGGTGCATTAGCAAGCCCCCCCCCACTCACCCCAACCCGGCATGGCGGAGTCCCCAACCCCAACCCTTACTCCGCTTCACTTCATTCATTTTGTTCGTCCCCTGCGGTTGGCCGGCAAGGCCTCTAAATCCTCCCTTTATTGTACACGGCGCACACAAAGGCTTGGCTTGCTCTCTCATTTCCTTGATGTGCCTTTGGACAGCGGCGGTGGCTTTGTAGGCATCGACGCAAACATTAGCATAAAGCAGCTCCTGGGGACGAGCAAACAATCAACTGTTTCTGGTCAATCCAGCGGACTCACATATGTGTGAACACCTGAATGAAATACCTGTGCAGCCTCAGATTTCAGATCTAACGGGCAACACGAGGCAGCCGGAGATGTGTTTAGACAAGAAGGGGGAGATGACCCTCTTGATCTCTGGTGACGTGAAGCCTTTCCTCGGCTGTGGCCTCCTCTCTCTCTCTCCCTCACCTTCCTCTTCAAAGCCAACAAAAGTGGGATTACCCAGAGAGAGAGAGAGAGAGAGAGAGAGAGAGAGTAAGAATAAAAGTTGGTGTGTTTATGGCCGAGTTAGGCTTGTTGAACAGGGGGGTGGGGGGTTCCGTCCCAAAATAGACTCACTTCAGGCTTCAAGGCTTGTAATTATTGACCAGGAGTGAAGAGTGGAAAACAACACACTCATTACACATGGAGATTGCTCGCTCGCCACTGAACACCAGAATGGCGATGCAAATTGGTGGCTGCCCCTTTTTGGTGTGGTCAGAAATCTAGAGTGTCATTAGACTTGATTAGGGTCCGTTTAATGTGTCTGAGTCACACGGGGGAGTCAAGCTGTCTCTGAGGGGCTGGCACCAGGGAGGCCATCTCCTTCAAAGGCTTCCTCAATCTTTCATGTCTTTCTCATGAAGTAATGAAAAGAAAAGCATCTGTTTTTTAGTTTCTTTTGGTTCTTTACTTCAACAATTAATCTTCATTTGCGGTGAAAAGTAGATATTTATTTCATGAGGATCTTTTGTTTCTAGGATGTTGAAATAAATATGTTAATTCTTTCTTGGGTTAATTGTATATAATAATATTATCAAATATATATAAAATGGTGTCTGCCATGATAAGAATTACATTAATTTCACATCTGTTTGAAAACTTAAACTTGAAAAACATGCGAGCTAATACAACATTATTTTACACTTATAAAAACACTCTTCTATTTCTTTACGCCAACACATTTCAAGAATTCAGAATTAAAGATAAAGAATTATTTAATTATCAATTCATGTTTTGAAAATAAAATAATATTATCTTTTGTCGGGTATTCATTTCCTAAATCATAATGACTAATTCTATGAAGAAGTTTGATTCATGTATATCTTAAATGAATATATTTAAGATGCATAATTAATTTGTTTGCTGTAGTAAAATAAAAATAAAAAGTCTTGATTTGTAAATGTAAACATTAAAGTCTATATTTCTACATTATGCTAGATATTGAAGTCTAAGAAATCATTTTTTCACAATTTATTTTCTCCATAATTTGAACTACGTCTATACCTTTTGATATTTTTTGACATTTGCATTAGCTTGTAATATTAATCATATTACACATTGTTGTATTTAATAGGAATGTTCACCCCTCATCCTCCGACTCCTCTCTTCACTATGTGCCTGTGAGGGCTTTCTAAACATAGAAGAGAAAACAAACACAATTCTTCAACATACTTCTCTTTCACGTCGCATTCGCTGCATTTACGAAACGAGATTAGCATCGCCTCTGCATTTTTCAATTCCCAAATGTTTATCAGGCAGATGAGAAGCAGAACAGTTGTAATAGCAATGTGTCATTATTCATAGTCGATATTAGCTGTGTGACACCGTCGCCTCCTCTGCGGCACGGCAGTTGGTTTATTTCTACCCATCAGGCACTGGGGCGTGACAGGGGGAAGTGTTGTTAGGACCGAGGTCCCTACATTGTCCCCTGATGTGGACAGACATTATAAATGACATCGCCCAATCAGATGCGAGATGGCGACCGGTGGTGTGTGTGTGTGTGTGTGTGTGTGTGTGTGTGTGTGTGTGTGTGTGTGTGTGTGTGTGTGTGTGTGTGTGTGTGTGTGTGTGTGTGTGTGTGTGTGTGTGTGTGTGTGTGTGTGTGTGTGTGTGTGTGTGTGAAAAAGAAATAGTGAGGCAGGAGAAGATGAGAAAACATGGGGAGCCTCATTTGATGCAGTTAATGTGCAGATTTATGTAGAGGGACAGTGGTCAACATTCATAAGATCTTCCTTCCTCCCTCCCAGCCTCCCCGCCCCCGCCTCCTCCCACCCAATTTCTTTCTATCGCTCCCCCCCTTCCCCCCACAGGCTTTCTCCTTTCTTCCTCTCCCACTCTGTCACTGACCATTATTCCTCCCTTCTCTCCCCTGTTTTTCCCTGTCTCTCATCTGTCTTTCCTGACTCCCTCCCTTCCTCTCTGCGTCTGCTCGGAGAGGATTCAAATTGTTGTGGACTGCAGCGATCAGACCAATAGGAGGCATAGGTAGACCACAGAAACAGACCACAGCACCGAGCTCACATCCAACATTCAATATTGTATTCCTGTGTTGCACAAAGCTGCCTGCGTTTCTGTTCAACACAAAACAGGACATTTACTCTTAAACAAAATGCATTTGAATATGCAAGGCATGACTATAGCTTAGATCAGAACCGGTTGATAATACAGGTTGCACAGCTCTATGTTAAATGACTTATTATATTTTTATAATTTCAGTATAGTCTCATCTCATAGTGTTGCACACTGATTACGATACCAGGGCATTTTGGGGACAAATAATGTGAGAAAATATTATATTCATCAATAAGAACAATTAAGATCCTAACACTTTTGCATTCTTTATTTTTTTGTGAATTTAACAGCACCATTGTAATTAGACTAAAGTGAAACATACTACATATATATATACATTCATTTAGTTTTATTATTATTATTATTATTATTTTATAATCTCAAAACATCCTCTATCTACAATATTGTAATGAGAGATTATAAACCTCAAAGGACGTATCGATTGAACAAAAACGTTAAATTTTTCATATTTTGCTGATGCTCCTTTAAGGTAAAAGTTCGGTTCAATTCAATGTTATTTTCTCACAACCTTAAGTAAACAGCCTGTCTACAGCATCAATTCACCTTGGCATTACGTTTGATGGAAAATAACCTTATATTTTTGTCCAATCCTGCAAAACCTCAGTATGTATTAATGTCATGCTGTTTTATAGTATTTGAGGTCATAGATTATAGGTTTTACACACCTTGTTTTCACTCCGATAAATATACAGACTAAAATAAATACCTGCAAAAATCTTTAGTTTTACACCAAGCCTGTGTCTAGTTTGTGGGAGCTCCTACTGAAAGTGCTCATGTGTGGGCAGAACTTTAGAGCAACTTTCTGCCCTCTGCTGAAGGGAAACAAATCCCACATTTGAAATGTCACAGTATCCCTTAAAGCATTCTGCATTATTTTCATTATAATAATGTTAAACCTACGCATGGCTTCCTACTGATTGAATCAATTTATTTCCGAATTAGCCCCCAAACCCAAACACACACAGCTTCCGTCACTTTCTCATCTTCTTGCCCTTCATACAGTATACTTTCTCCCTCACTTTTATTCTCCTTACCCCTCTCTCTCTCTTTCCCAGTCCACTGAGTTTTCTGGTAATCCCTCTCAATCATTACAGAGGCCCTTCACTCTTCGTGGGACTTTCTCACCCCTCGTTGCGCCCCTGACTTCCACCCATTTCCCTTTTCTCGCACTCCCTCTCTCAAACCCGCCTCGGCACGTCTTCTCTTCCCATTTCCAAGGTGGAAAAGGAACTGCAATAACTTTTTCTAACACGCTGCTTCAAATCTAAAATGTTCACGTATTAGTTTAGGTCTTTGCTAAACTTAGACCTACTTAGAATTAAGAATACAAAATGTGTATTACAAAATAAGTGTGCAGTCCCTGAAACGCTCAGAGCACAGTTGCATCAGATTATAGAGGCAAACAAAACACAAAAAACACACAGTATATGTGTGTACTTGTTGGAAGATACTTTCCCATAAGGTGAAAGAAAGCTAATACGATCAGTAACATTCAAATGTGAGTTTCACTTTCATGCTAGCAATCATTTTGTCACACATTTCCAAACGGGGAATATCTTGTTTTGGAATGAAACTCTTGAAGCTCAGTGTTTCTACCTGCAGCAGCGACCGTCTGTAGTTCTCTGTCTGAGAGCCTAAAGCTGTAGCTTTACAAGTGAACCTGCCAGTGTGATCTCAGGCTGGCTGCACCCTGGGGCAAGGCAGAGGTGTGTGTGTGTGTGTGTGTGTGTGTGTGTGTGTGTGTGTGTGTGTGTGTGTGTGTGTGTGTGTGTGCTGTTATGCTTCTTCCTTTGTGAGAACCAAGATGGGGTTGGTTGGTGCTTATTGTGAAGTTCATTGTGCGATATTCCTGAGGTTATTACAGGGTTAGAGTTAAGTGTGGCATTGAGGTTGGGTATGATGATTACGCCTGTATGGGCTCAAATGCATCACTTCAGCTTTGTGTTATTAGATGGTGACCATGGAGGACCACACTAGCGGTTTTGCATGTTTTAGTCCATTTGGTAAAAACACATACTTTACAATACCGCTGACCATTTTCCAAAGCATAAAATAGTGTTTAAGAGTCATTTACTATCTCACAAGAAGCCAAGGCCCTCCATTTAAGCCAGTATGGAATGAATCAACGTGAGGTAAGATATGCAATCCATCACAGTGTAGATTTAGACCCCTATATTTATCTTTGTATCACTCTATTCTGAATTCTTCAATAGTTGTTTAGCAACACTATAGCATGCATAACATTGTGAAAGTGCACTAGGTTTGTGAAAATGCATATTCCCTTAGATATTCAGTAAGTGTTTTCAACCCTATTTTCACGAAGCATATACAGCCATTGTATTACAAAATATAAGGGAGCAAATAGTCAAAACTTCCGATGAATATTATTGTAAATGTACCGGGAAACGACCAACAATGCAAGCAAGGATATGTTTCTAGGAAAAGCCTGATACTTTGAATTTCAATATTAATATATATCATGTTAGTGTTGTACAACCAACTCTTGTTTTCGAAACACTTGTCAGCATCTTACTAGTCCCATTCTTAAACATCAAATTTGATAGTGTACGGACTATAAACTTCCACTTTGTTGCTGCTGATATTTGAGCCTCTTCCCTGAAATGTAGCTGGTCAGTATCAGAACAATGGAGGAGTCAGTCTGATAAATGAATGATTTTAAGATAAGATTTCTATAATGCAATTTAAAAGTTCCTCAGACGGATAGAGCTTTCTGTAATGGCAGACGTTCATAATTTGTGTGATGATGACTATATATATATATATATATATATCCAGGAGTATGCAGAGTGACATGCTTTACACACATGGAGGTGTTCAGTGTACGGGTTAGATGCCTTGCTCGAGAGCACAGTGACAGAATAAAAACTGAATTTTCCTCCTTAATATTTGAAAAAGAAAATTCTCAAAAAGGGTTGCACAAAGGGGGAAAGCAGCGGTAATTGATGCCTTTGCAGCACACTGTTTCACTGTCATTGAATCTAAGTACATCTGAGTGTGTGAAGCCATTCTTCACACCGCACTGAGTACCGAGGCTTTTTAATGGCAGTCTCTGTCTCTTAGCCCTGTGATCTCTCACTCCACTCAGCCAAAGCCACAGAACCTTAATGGACTTCCTACTACACAAATAATGAGATAAGTTAAGACGTTACGGGAGAACAAGGGGGATGACGTAAAAACAAAGAGAGAGGAAGTTGCTCTGGGCTGAGTGGTTACACGCCAAATGCAGATCCATGTATTTAGGTCCTGGAACACACAAATATGCATTGCACACATATCTTTACACACCTAACAGCAAAGCACACTAACACACACATACACACACTAACACACACAAGCCGAGGCAGTGCTGTCTGGTTGATCAATAGTTTCCTGTGCTGGGGAGGGGTGATGACTGCAGACAGCAGTCAAAGCCCTGAGGACCAGAGGGTGACACCCCTTATCAACTGAGCAAGGTGAAATGTCAAACACTGGATCTGGAGCTCTCTCTCTCCCTCTCTCTCCCCCCTGTGCATTCCCCCCACCCTTTCTCTATCATTCTTTTTCTATGAGAAACTCTGCATTTCCTGCAAATGCTCCCAGTCTGATTGTCTTTCTCAACTTCTTTTTACAGATCTTTCTTTTTATCTGAATTTCTGTCGCTCCCTCTCACACACCTAAGTATGAATTCCCATCTTTCTCCCCCCTTTGTCATTCCCTCTGACTCTTAATCTCTCCCCTTTTGAACGTTAACCTCCCTCTACTACTCTCTCTGAGCCACTTTCTCTTTTTAAAATCTCACTTTCTGTAGCCGTCATCCCTATTATCTGATTCTGTTAACAAGCGCCTCACCCTTTCCGTTATCCATATGTTTCTCATTGTTTCTCTCAGCAACTGTTCCTCCATCCTCTCCACGTGCTTCCCTGTATTCCTCTCCAACGCTCTCAAATACTTTTCCTTCACGAAATAACTAAACCCAGCGCTATTCATTTGACTCTTACAGAAACCGCAGCACAGCAGAACAGCCTATTGAGCAGAACACAGATATAAATATGAATTTGAATATGGCGACAATGTTTGTGGGGGTGTTTCAGTGCTAATCTGGCTCATATGCACTCTGCGTGTCTTACACTCTGTCCATTTCCATGGCCCTGAGCTTAATAACAACACTGTAGGATTAGTGCAGGGTGACTTCACACAATAACACAAAGAAAAAAAAAAAAAATGGCACTCTCTCTGGGATGCAAACGTCGTAGGCAGCGGGAATACAAACACGATTATGTAGGAATTCAGTTAAAAGCAAAGGATATGTTCTTATATATCAAACACATGCTGTTATATACCAATACTTTTGTTAAAAGATCATTTAAAATGGCTAGATCCCGCTATTCTGTTTTACCCATCACTGGTAAACAAGCCTCTCCTCCCCATCACAAACACATCGCTCTGACCACCGCACAACATTTGGTATTAATTCCTCATCTGGCAAAAGGATTATCATCCTCCGATTGGATTTATGATCTCAGTGCTCAGGCAGGTTTATCCAGCCACCATATGTAGAATCATCATTAGAGCTGTAATCCCCTGCAGACCACTCACACACGGAAAAAACACACACCCTCCGCTGTTAAATGCCCAGGGACGATGGCGATTGGCAGTTAGCAGGTCTTCACTTCTGTTTGTTTAGTATCAGTCAAAACACATTCCTCTGCATGTGAGTTGGTGGTCAGTTCAGTGATATGGAACGTAAAAACAAATGTTTGAAGAGGAGAAATGGGAGGGGCTGAGAAATTGTATTAGGAGAGATGGTGTATTATTTTCTTACTATAATCCTGTTTTTAAATTGAATTCCGTGTGCTTTTTCTTTGTTTGCTCACTCACTCACTCACTACTAAGCATACTTCCAGATATAATTTCGAGACGATATTAAATTGAACTTGCCTCATGAATATGGTATTCCACATCGTTTTATTGTACCATCTGTCTTTAGGCCATTTGGTTTAATACCAGTAATGCTAAAAAGGCAAAGGTGACATTACCTATCAGCGATGACCGAGAATGAACACTTCTGGGCCAATCAGTGTAATGTTGGTAACAGAAAATATTGCTGGGATGCATCATACTCCAACATTTCAATCAGAATCTGATCAGTGGAACAGAGAGAAACAACTCTTCCCAAAGCCAGCTACCTCAAAATGCAAAGCCCTTCTGTCTCACACCCTTCATCTACATCTACGCTTCATGACAGGAAGGGATTTAATAAGTCAAATCGATACAAGATCAAGGCTTCCACCTGAATTCAACTGGTTTATCTAGTATTTCAAAGAACGAACACCTGTTCCTAATCTTTGGTGCAGTGAGTGCTCATCATTACTGATGTGATTACTCATTCATATACTCCCCACCATCCTCTCTCCCTGATAAGTCATCACCGTCACCCCCCCCCTCTCCCTCTTAGCTCCCCCAGGCTTTGCCGTCTCTAATCAAGGCCTAATGAGCCTAATTGGTCGTTAAAACATGCCAGAGTATGACACAGCGGTGCTACAGCGTCTGCCATATGGTCTGGGTTGGCCCGAGGCCCCCGAGCTGCCAACTGTTCCCCCGTCAGCGCCTGAACTGTTCAGACTGACTGACAGCGCTGCGGAGGGAGTTTCTCTCCTGTTGATGATTCAGCACAGCTCTGAAAGGATCAGAGCACAAGAATAAGTGTGTGTGTGTGTGTGTGTGTGTGTTTACTGACCAACACACTTTCTCCATGTTGTCTTTCACAGTTTGCCCTTCAAGCTGTAGACACATAAGTGGAGGTGAAAGGCGTTCTATATGTTGGTATCACACGGCAAATACTTATTATAGTAACAGGTTCCAACTACTGACTACAATAAGGAATCATCACCATTTTTTAGGCCTCAATGTGATTTAAAAACTGCTGAATTGTTCAGAATAACTCTATGAAACCCTAATATATTTAGTCAGCAATAAAGACAAAAAACCGAATTGTCTCAGATATAAAGCACTGGAACCATTTCAGCTTTACAAATAACCTGAACTATATAACATATATCTCAATTCAACATTATAACTGTTATAATAACATTTTGTTTCTGGACTTATTTTCTATCTAACCTTATTTAATAGGATGTATCGTTGTTTTCCTGCAGCAGAAATAGAGCCATTTGCATTTTTAAATCTGTTATTGTTCTTTTGACTTTCACCTTTTGACTGTATGCTCTCCTCCAACAGTGACCCCTGCACCAGGGCTGAGAAATAAGTAGTAACATTATATTTCGTAATATTTAGACATCCTATTGCACTCAGGGTGATGTGAGCTGAATCCGTAATGTGTTGACTTCACAGTGCTGCATGGCCCACTAATTAATTTGCCTCCATAAACTAGGAGCTGTGAGGCCTGCTGCCCTCAGCCAATTTACTCATGACCTTAATATGACCCAAGCGCAGTGCTACGTGGCTGGGTTTTAGTGTGTGTGTGTGTGCGTGTGTGTGAAGAGGTTAAGCATATTTTACCAAAACAAGGAAGCCCAACATAACAAGAACTGATTATGTAAATGATGTGTTGGCAGCTTCGATACCACTGGGGTTTGAAGTGTGTGTGGACGTGTGTGTATCATGCAATCAGGCTTGAATTGATCCCATGTCTCCCACATTCAAAGGGAGCTCCTCCAGTTTTTGGTCAGCCATGATGGACAGTTCATTTATTTATTTGATGAAAGGTTAAAATACAATCTAACGGTTTATTCAATTATAATAGCAGTTAGAGATTTATTTTCCCCCAAAGGAAATGTTCCCAAAAAGTTTTTTTTACAATAAGACTGATGGCCAAAGTATAAAACTTAAACATTTTAAACCGTATTTACTCTTCAATGCTCACGGCACCTGCTTTAAGTCTTATTCTGTGGAAAGCTCCCTCAACACTTCGCTTCATTATACCTCCACCCTTATTTCCTCTTATTCCCTCACCTCTCTTTTTCCAACTGATGTCTTCATCAGTGATAATTCTGGGCCCATGCAGAGTGCGCCTGATGTCCCTGTCAGTAGATATAAGCTGATTGAAGGCAGCCAGCGCCCGTCAATACCTCTGCTTGTATTTGCCTGCGTCCCGTCTGCCTCCAACACAGTTGATTATTGGAGACCTCTCATAGCAGTATTGAGCTGCTGTCCCCACTCTTGTTACCTAGCTGATAGTTTCATTGTTTATATGCAGATGGAGGTGGGCTATTGAACAACCAAGACACTCGCCCCTAATGGTAAACAAACAATCGGAGTGGCGTGCAGAGAGAAAGTGAGGTCAATAGAGTTGATTAATACACGTAAGGGGACACATTATGGACATTGCGATCTATATTTTCCGCCGGTCCCATCCTCAACGGTGTTCAAATGAAAGCTCTGTGAAAGATGGATGAAATGTCACAATAGTGAAGATGAATACACATGAAAGGCAGGAACATTTAGCTTATATGTGGTATATATGGAACAGATATGTATATACTGTATTGGCCTGTAATTGTTAGATTATCTAACTGTTTTGTTATCAGATTGTAAAATAACTTGAAGCAAATAAGTTCTGTTTAGTTATCCGTGGCTCAAAATAGCTGATTGGCTCCGGTGCAATCGTCTATTGCTGTACTTTCTCGTGCTACAGTAATTTACAATGCGAGTTACATATGCCTCTTTTCACTCACCACTTTCTTTAAGTGCCTCTAATAGTTCCATGATCCCTCTCTGTTGATTGTTCTGCCATCAGTCCACACTTCTTCTCTGTCCTCTTCTTCACCTCGGTTCCTCTTCTGAAAATCTTTTAATTTGATTCATCTGCTTGTGTTCACTTATGACGATGTGACAACTCGAGTGAAGTTTTCCAGAAAGACACACAGACATCTTTGTGTCAGAGTGTATGAAGGCTCCCCAACAATACTGGCCTACTCAAAACCACATGTCTGGTTGCAACCTTAGACAAAAAAAAGAGAGGAAGAAATTGAATTATTTCCCTTTTTGTATCTGGCCCTGTCTTACAGAACTTCAAGCAAATGTGACTGAGCAGAGCAGCAGTCTCATCTGTGATGTGTGAAGTTTGAAAAACATATACTTCTCCTTTTCACCTTGAAAGGACTAGGTACACGCTGACCCATACATCAAAATATATCAAAGGAAGTCTTTTGATGGAACTTTAAAGTGAACGGAGCCACGTGATTGGGCAAGTGATGTTCTGAAATGAGAACACATAGTTCAACTGATGTTTCAATGCCTTAGAGTTTAGTCCTCAAAAGCCAGGAGAAAAGCACACCACCTTGGAATCTATTTGTTTGCCTATGGCTTACATAAACCCAATTAAAAGTGAACATTTTACTGCACTTTTTACATGTTTTGTGTTTAGTTTACACAAAGGAGCTAGATGCTGGGAAAGAAACTGAATGCTCTGAGTAATACAGCATAGTATGTTGTGGTTGTTTTCATTTAATTCCACCTTGAGATGATAAATCATTTTATAAAAACTATTTTAAATTGTTATGTGAAAAGAAAAAGCACTTGCATGACATGCTCACGGATCTATGGGCAATAAATACAGTCCTTTCAAATATTTTTTAATCATCTCTCTCTACTGTAACACATAAACAAATCTTTCTCTCACAGGATCTATGCACATGCTTACTGTTTTGTTATTAGTTGTCCTATATGTGGCCTATAAAGGCTGAATGTATGAGAAAAGCAGGCAAGACGGTTCAAGATTATTCACCTTGGCCTGTGCATAAAGCATCCATCAGCTCTCTCAGGAATAAAGCTCATGTCTGGTGACCTCTGAGAGGTTAAACCCTGTAAAAAGGTTAAACCTTGAAATAATTATTTTCATTACTTTTCAGCCATTCCAATCACCCTCTCCTCTTATGGGAATCATTGGATTAGTCCTTAGGTTGTACGCTTTTTGCCTCTCTCTTATTGCTCCAATATCACCTCATGCAGTTTTTGCGTTTTCCCCCATCGGTTTAATCATAGTGGAAAACAAAGTACTGCATATCCCCAGGCCATATATATACACAGCATGCATGCGGGGTACAATTAGCTTTCACTTAAGTGATGGAACCACTTACTGTACAGCAACCCTGCACACTGCGATGCCTTTTAACATTTCAAAGTTAATAACTGTTGCCATTTTAAAGTCTGCTGACAGCTGAAGTTCTTTTCCACGCTTCGCTCCGCCCTCCTGTGTGCATCTGCATGCTAAATAAGGTCAAGACATCAACCACAAAACAATAAATTGTCTTGACAACATAAGGGGAAGTTCAGAGACCAGTGCTGTGGCTGGAATTCAAACATCAAAGCATGAAAAAAAAATAATTATGTTTTGCATCAAAGCTCTGGTACTGACCTCATTTTAAGCCATTGAGTTGTTTAATGTATGTGGTCCATTTTAAATCTTTGAAATGGCTATTGATCATCTCCTCTCATGATTAGCACATTGTTGAGTATAGTTTACCACTTTTACCTCATATGCAATTTTTTTTGCTAACTACTTTTGAGTTATGAAGGTGCTGAACAACTCCGCTAATGCAGGCCTCATCTGTTTGTTTGTTTGCCAGACATGCACGAGTCAATTAATCGGAACAATAAAAACAGAACCCCCATTTAACTCGTTAACCCTCCATAGCCTGTTGTGATGTTCTCAGTGGCACATTTCCGTTTTCATTTGGCTCATTACTGCCTAAGTGGTGCCACAAATGGTCAGAGTGATGTCACTGATTTGAATGAAGACCATGGGAGTGATTGGTTTAAATGCCTCGGTGTAATTGAATCGTGTTAGCCAGATATGCAATTGAATTATGTTTACTTCACTGGATGTGTGTGTGTGTGTGTGTGTGTGTGTGTGTGTGTGTGTGTGTGTGTGTGTGTGTGTGTGTGTGTGTGTGTGTGTGTGTGTGTGTGTGTGTGTGTGTGTGTGTGTGTGTGTGTGTGTGTGTGTGTGTGTGTGTGTGAAAAATGAGAGGAGAGAGGAATGATTCAATTGAGAAAATTCACTATAAACCTCATAACAGCACAGAGCAATCAACATGAAGAAAGTCCAAGTCTGTAAAGCCAAACTTGCATAATTTCTCACGTACTTCTAGTAGAATCTAAGGTTTTAGTTGTTGCTTCAGTTTGCTGATTTGTGTCTGTTTGTTAGCAGGATTACCAAAAAACGACTCACCTGATTTTCATGAACCTTGGTGGAAGGTTGAATATTTGCAAATGAAGAACAGTTTGATTTTGAAAACATCTGCATCATAGGGCGAGGTACAAGCCTTTTTTTTTTTTTTTAAAGGCCTCACAGAGGTTTGCACTCTGAGTGCACTTCTTGTTCAGGTCATACTTCCGAGGATATGAGCCGTGAGAGCGCGACGACGACA
>NW_011343915.1:66327-70699 GCF_000735185.1 Notothenia coriiceps
TTAAAATGTTCACCGTATTAGTTTAGGTCTTTGCTAAACTTAACCCCTACTTAGAATAAAGAAAATCAAGAAACGTTGTAGTTACAAAATAATGTGCAGTCCCTGAAACGCTCAGAGCACAGTTGCATCAGACTTATAGAGGCAAACAAAAACACAGAAAAACACACAGTATAGTGTGTGTACTTTGTTGATAGATACTTTCCCATGAGTGAAGAGAAAGCTAATAACGATCAGAACATTCAAATGTGAGTTCACTTTCATGCTAGCATCATTTTGTCCACACATTTCCAAACGCGGGGAATATTGTTTTGGAATGATACTCTGAAGCTCAGTGTTTCTTACCTGGCAGCAGTGACCGTCTGTAGTTCTCCTGTCGAGAGCCTAAAGCTGTATGTCTTCACAAGTGAACCTTCCAGTTGTGAATCTCAGCCGGCCTGCACCCTGGGGCAAGGGCAGAGGTGTGTGTTGTGGTGTTGTTGTGTGTGGTGGTGTTGTTGGTGTGTGTGTGTTGTGGTGTGTGTGTGTGGTGTGTGTGGGGTGGGTGTGGTGTGTTGTGTTGTGTGTGTGTGTGGTGTGTGTGTGGGTTGTGTGTGTGTGTGTGTGTGTGTGGGTGTGGGTGTGTGGGTGTGGGTGTGTGGGTGTGTGTTCGTGTGTTCGTGTGTTCGTTCACTGGCACAACCACCTCTGAAAAGCGAGACCCTTGATTCCATAGCTCAATATTATGATCTCTGAGATTCCTCTTATGCCAGGACGGAATTTATAGATTTTAGGCGTTGCAACACTATCAGCCTGCTATTTCCATACATTGTCCTTTAGCCTCTGGAGAAGAGGGGCTTTTTATTAGCCTGGCTTCATGCTAGCTGCTATTCTCAATGTCAACAAACTGTAAAATTCAGATTACATTTTATTGATAGCAGGCATGAACATTAGCAACTCGCAATGCTCTCCCTAATGAACATCAATGTAAAAATCCAATAACATTATTGACTTTATAATGACCTCATGTTATGGTATTGTTTTTATTTGCTATGGCATCACCATCACATTTGTCTAATATTTCCACAGGGACTAATTTCTCTGGTGTGATTTCCTCTCCATTTGATTATTTGGATGACTTTAGTTCAGCTCCCATCTGCTGTGTCCAGTGAGGATAATTCTGCACTAATGTAGTCTGTTAAAAGTGGAATTACTCAGGCAATGAAGTCAGTACACACCCACCATTGCATTATGAGTTGATACGATGTGAAAGTGTCCAGAATCAGATGCTTTTTTCACAGACCACATATTCATTTATTTTTCTGCATTAGAGTCTTTAGCGCTATTTATGGAGTGCAACTCGAATATGTCATTTTAAAGTAAGGCTGTGATTTTAAAGCTGACAAAGAGTTTGCGTTTAATCTAGTGAGGGGAAGGATGGCTTGATTGACAGAGAAACACTTGAAGGGCGATACAAAGATAGCTGGAACGGCAGGAGAGCAGGAGAGTTGCGCTTGCTAATTAAAAGAGAAGCAGCTGTCTTTCTTTCTGTTTCTGTTATTCCCTTGTTCCTGGGAGTATTAATGTTTTATTCAGGAGAAACATAACTACAGATGAAATTAATAAAATCAGACCCTGCCTTTCCCTTGCCATCTCTTGGGGGGGGGGGGAGACTTCAAACGCTTGTGTCTCCCGGTCCTTTGAAATGCAAACTCAAAGTGCTCCGTGTCTGTAGTTTTCATTTCCTGCATATTAAGTGTTCTGTTCCCTTTTGTTTCCAAAGTGCATTGCCACTGAAAATAAAGATCAATTTTTCAGTGTGAAGCTTTGGGAATTAGAGCAGTGTTTTTCCACACTAAGCGAAGTGATTTACTGTAGTGACTGCATTATCTTCACGGGAGTGTCTATCGTGCAAGGAATTCCTTTCTCCCCCTCCAAAAATATTTTGTAGCACAAACTACGGAGTGTGGAGCCTTTAGACCTGTTTAAAAAGCCTAAGTGAGAAAGCATGATTATGTTTAGTATGCCGTGTCGTGTCGTGCCGTCCGTGCCATCAACACTTTTTGTTGATTGTTTGATCCGCACGTGTGAATACTGAGTGTGTTTTCATTTGACTATACACGCCAGGCCTCAGGGAGTATTTGCCTGTCTGATCACCTCATGTGAGTCAAGAAGGGGAACGCCATGCGCCGACTAACACGCACTCTCAGAGTTGAATCTAATTGTGTCATTTTTAACATGAATCATGTGCTTTGGCCCACATTTTATTCGAACCTCGTCTCCTCTCCACCTCTACCCCTGAGCCACACAATGAATGCAGAGTGGAGCGGGGCTCGCATCTTTCCACTCTGGAGGAATTTTTCAATGCTGCAGCAGGTGCATCATTGATTGTCCCCAATGTGGTGTGTGTGTGTGTGTGTGTGTGTTGTGGTGTGTGGTGTGGTGTGTGGGTTGTGTGGTGTGTGTCTGTGTGTGGTGGTGGTGTGTGTGGTGTGTGTGTGTGGTGTGTGGTTGGGGGGGGGTTGGGTGTGTGTGGTTGTGTGTGTGTGTGTGTGTGTGTGTGGTGTGTGGGTGTGTGTTGTGTGGTGTGTGTGTGTGTGCTGTGTGGTATGTCTTCTTCCTTGTGAGAACCAAGAATGGTTGTTGGCTATTGTGTGAAGTTCAATGTCGATATTCCTGAGTTAGTACAGGGTAGAGTAAGGTGGCATTGAGGTTGGTATGATGATTACGCCTGTATGTGTCAAATGCATCACTTCAGCTTTGTGTTATTAAGATGGTGACCATGGAAGGACCACACTAGCGGTTTTGCATTTTTAGCCATTTGTAAAAACACATTAACTTTACAATACCGCTGACCATTTTCCAAAAGCATAAAATAGCTGTTTAAGAGTCATTTACTATCTCACAAGAAGCCAAGGCCCTCCCATTTTAAGCCAGTCATGGAATGAATCAACTAGGTAAGATATGCAATCCATCACAAGTGTAAGAATTTAGAACCTCCCTATATTATCTTTGTATTCACTCTATTCATGAATTCTTCAATGTGTTTAGCAACACTATAGCATGCCATATAAGCATTGTGAAAGTGGCACTAGGTTTGTGAAAATGCATATTCCTTAGATATTCAGAAGTGTTTCAACCCTATTTTCACAAGCATAATACAGCATTTATTACAAAATATATAGGGAGCAAATAGATCAAAACTTCCGATGAAATATTATTATAGAATGTACCGGGAAACGACCAACAATGCAAGCCAAGGAATGTTTCTAGAAAAAGCCTGATTACTTTGATTGTCAATATTAATATATACTGTTAGTGTTGTACCAACCCAACTCTTGTTTTCGAAACACTTGTCAGCACTTACTAGTCCCATTCTTAAACATCAAATGATAGTGTACGGACTATAAACTTCCACTTTGTTGCTGCTGGATATTTGAGCCCTTCCCTGAAATGTAGCTGTCAGGTATCAAACAATGGAGGAGTCAGTCTGATAAAGAATGATTGTTAAGATAAGATTTCTAATAGATGCACAGTTTAAAAGTTCCTCAACGGATAGAGCTTTCTGTAATGGCAGACGTTCATAATTGGTGGATGAAATGATATATATATATATATATATAGTATCCAGGAGTATGAGAGTGAACATGGCTTTACACCATGGATGTGTTCATGTACCGGTTAGATGCCTTGCTTCGAGAGCACAGTGAACAGAATAAAAACTGAATTTCCTCCCTTCAATATTTGAAAAAAGAAATTTCAAAAAAGGGTCACCAAAGGGGAAAGCAGCGGTAATTGATGCCTTTGCAGCATCACTGTTCACTGTCCATTTGAAGTCTAACGTACAAAGTCTGAGTGTGGAAAGCCATTCTTACACCGCACTGAGTACCGGGCTTTTTAATGGCACTCTGTCTCTTTAGCCCTGTGATCGTCTCACCCATCAGCCAAAAGCCACAGAACCTTAATGGACTTCCTACTACACAAATATAATTGAGATAAGTTAAAGCGTTAACGGGAGAACAAGGGGTGACGTAAAAACAAAGAGAGAGGAAGTTGCCCACGCCAAATGCAGATCCAAAGTATTAGTCCTGGAAACACACAAATATGCAATTGCACACAATCTTTACACACCTAACAGCAAAGCACAGCCTAACACACACATACACACACCTAACACACCACAAGGCAGAGGCAGTGCTGTTGTGACATAGTTTCCTCTCCTGTGCTGGGGAGGTGATACTGCAGACCAGCAGTCAAAGCCCTGAGGACAGAGGGTGACACCCTTTATCAACTGAGCAAGGTGAAATGTCAAACCACTGGATCTGACTCTCCATCTCCCTCTCAGTCTCCCCCCTGTGCATGTTCCCACCAACCCCTTTCTCTTCATTCGTTTTTT
>NW_011343915.1:70743-81002 GCF_000735185.1 Notothenia coriiceps
TTTTTTTTTTTTTTTAAAGGCCTCACAGAGGTTTGCACTCTGAGTGCACTTCTTGTTCAGGTCATACTCCAGGATATGAGTTAGCTTGCAATACTACAAATAAATGGAATTTTGTTTTTGAAAGAAAGGCTTCAGTAGAATCCTGGTTTCTGTATTTCAATTCAACCTAACTATGATGTTGGTTACAGAAATAACCACAATCAATCTATAATAGTTTAATTCTGAGACTGCACAAACACTTGTCCAATGAGCAATCATTTTTTTAAGAACAGCTTTCAGTATTCTGCCAAACGTATAACCCCTTGCACATTTTCAAAGACCTGCCCAATACAGTATATCCGTTTTAATTAGATATATACTGCACCTGTGTAAAGCACATACTTATTTAAAAAAAATATTAAACTCATGGATAAGTTCAATCAATGTTTTCGTTCTTTTCCAACTGGACAAAGGTCTGTAGAGCCGTCATATGAAACATGCATAATAAGTAACACAAGCGTGGTATGAGATTCAAACATGTCCGTTCCACCCCCGTCATACTTTCTTTTTTTATGCACACACAACCATACAGAATCACCACTCAGCATACACACGTGCGTGGTGTGCTATCTGACTTGGCAGACCCCTAACTGTGACCAATCGGTGTGTGTGGAGTGCGGACAGTCGGATTATCTGAAGACACAAGCTCCTTCTCCTCTGGTTTCCATACTGTTGTTTCGGTCATTAGAATAACAATAACCACAATACATACGGCGGCATAAGCTGACATCCATCCAATATGCTGTAGCTGCAGGGGTGAGGTCAGGAGATACAAGTGTGTGTGTGTGTGCACGTTAATTTGTGTGTATTGGTCTCTAGGATAGAGTGGACAAGATGGTAATCACAGCCATCTTTGTCTTTGTAGACTTCAGTCTTTTAGAACACTAACAATAGTGTGTGTGTGTGTGTGTGTGTGTGTGTGTGTGTGTGTGTGTGTGTGTGTGTGTGTGTGTGTGTGTGTGTGTGTGTGTGTGTGTGTGTGTGTGTGTGTGTGTCACAGTCTAATTATGCAGCAGTGATGATGGCGGCGCGTGGCGTCCCTATCATGTGGCGAAAAATTGATTAGCTAAGGGTCACACTCACAACGGAGCCTGAAGCGTGTGTGTTTGTGTGTACTTCTGTGCAACAATGTGTACGTGCTTGAGTGTTTGCGAGTGTGTGTGTGTGTGTAATAATGTATGTGTGTAGTCAGACCTCCTAAGCTGAATATTGATGTATTGATCAGGCGCTTGTGTTGCTTAAAGCCATTTGCTCCTGGGGGAGTCCTTCTTTCTGACACACACACACACACACACACACACACACACACACACACACACACACACACACACACACACACACACACACACACACACAGCTATTGAAGACTGTCATCTTTTCTATGAAGACAATTGCTGACAACCAGCGTTGTTTCTCGTCATATTGTGTCATTGTCTTATCGGACAGAGGCAGTGTGCTGCTACAAAGCACACCTGCCACACATCCATTCACTGGGATGCTAATGCCAGCTCAAGAACATAATACCATTATAGAACATAATAGCCTTATGGCCCACCTATTGGCCTTCTACATGTGCCACTGTATTATAATAATGATGGCATATCCCAGATGTGATTTTTCACAGTTAAAGGGAACTGGCAACAGGAGAAAAAGACATGTCAACAAAAGTCTAAATGATGAAAAGCACCTGGAACCTAATCACTGCACCTGCTTGGCTTTTGTATAACAGAGCAGGGTTTCAGAAATTACAAGGTTTGGGCGTCAGGTGGCCTAAAGGGGGAATGGCTAGTTTGATTGAGGCTGAGGGCCTTTGTTGCACTTCTGGTGCCTCATTTCATTTATTTTCTTTACGGTCATTGTCGAAACTAATGCCATATTTGCACCAAAAGAAAATATTTTTTAAAAATGACTTCATACTTAGATTCTAAGGTCAACAAATATGTGTTCTGTCGCCTCCATCTGTGCATTTTTCAATGTATTAATGGTGAAACAAATGTGGTGAGGAAAGTCACTAATGAGCTTTTCAACCTACAGAAGGAACAAATAAAATTTCCTTTTAACTTGTGAATAAATTAGCGAGAGAAACCTGCTAATTTGGATTTGAACTTCTTTTCCTTATACGGCACAGGCACAACTCTGGAGGCCACACAATACAAATTGCTCAAAGAAATCAAACACCACAGTTAAAAGAAATCAATGATTTTTAATAAGATCAGAAACAATCTCTTTAAACAGAACATCAATCAAACTCTGTCAATTCTGCCCCCGTGTGTGTGTGTGTGTGTGTGTGTGTGTGTGTGTGTGTGTGTGTGTGTGTGTGTGTGTGTGTGTGTGTGTGTGTGTGTGTGTGTGTGTGTGTGTGTGTGTGTGTGGACTGCCATTTAGATGAATAACCATCAAACAGTGCAATGATTCAACATCATATGCACTTTATCAATCAAGCAGTGTCTGAGAAGCACAAATGCAATTAGCTAATGTGTTTGCCTAAACTCATCAGAGGACGCAATTAGCGAGGGGAAACAGATAACCTCGCATCATCTATCAGAGAGGTGCAAGCAAAGGCACAGTAGGGGGGGGGGAGAGGTGAGAAAGGGGAAGTGAGGTGACAGGAACAAGGAACAATGTATTATGCAAAAGCCATCGTCTTTGAACAGGAATAAAGAATAAACTTTGCCGACTGAAACACGTCTTATCTGTTGCACCTCACCATCCATCTCCCACCCTCCTCCCCCTCTCCCCCCTCTGTCTCTCTTTTTCTAATTACAACAGATGGCATTGAAGTGGCAGCCGGAGCATATTTCATCGGGAGGGAATAAAAGCAATTAGACATTCAATTTGGAGTGTAATTAATCCTACATTAAAGCCTTCATTAGTGATCGCTCGTTAGTGAAACATGCCTCTCTGAGAGGCCCAATAATAGCCCTCTTCGTCAGGGGATCAGCGCTAAGAGGGAAATCAAACAAGGTTAAACAAAAGCCATTGTTCCATTGGCGGAGAGACGAAGACAAATGAGGTGGTTAGGCCGGGGTTCGACTCACTGTTTTACACACATTTTCCAACTCAAAGCTGTTTTTCTGGTTAGAGGTCTTAACTGTTAAAACTCTGGCTTAATGTGATTGCCTTCTAAGTCAGCGCTTCAGCACTTGAGTTCCCTCTAATGCCGTGTTTCCACTACTCGTCGTGAGAGAGGGAATATGTTCCTTTGAAGATGCATTGCTTTACATTGAAGACTTTTGAAAACAGTTTACTTTTTATGTATGACTTCATTGAAAGTCTAATCCAATAGATCCTTGTTTTTTCTTTATTTGGTTTAGTTGACAGTCAATCATATCCATGGCCAATACAATGACAACGCTTCCTCTGGGATTTGAGGATACCTTTAGTTGAGTAGAGATCTGTTGAGTTTGAGTTTCTGCGGGTTGTGCGCCGACGTATCTTTTCTGGTTTGATGGCTGTCACTGGCACTGCTGAAGTAACCCATTCCTACCTTTATGTATTAAGGACTTTGGCCTGCCAACTTAACCATCACAATCAGACTTGTTGGTTACAGCTTCATAGTGAATTGCAACATAGTATTATGCCAGTTTGAGGTTGCGAAATATTTTAAAAGTCTGGATACTTGTAAAAACATTTTACACACATTGAGTCGGCCTACAACTCAAATCAAATCCTGCTCAGCTAATAATAACAACACACCTACAACACAGTAAACATTACACATCATCTGAAGGTTATGAAAGGCACGACGGAGATGTTTTTATACGGAACAGCACAACACAATTACAACCTATGAACGCACCTTTGTATCTCCTCTACTTTATTTGCTATCAATTGTTTTCACCAGGTTTGGCCGAGGCTGTTGTCGTGTAGTTGTCATTTATCCACGCGCACAGGTAGTAAGAGGCGCTAGTTACAGCCTGTATCTCTCCCACACAGACACGGCTGTCAGAGCGTGAAGCATAAACTAAAAAAACTTCTCTTATATTCCCTCTCAGGTTGTTAAGCTGGGGTCTTACCTGTAAACAGCACTTTTTTTTAATCACGGTTAAATTAAAGTGTCATAGTGTGAAGCTCATAACACAGGTTTTTCAATAGAAGTGTTTTTTGCCGTAAAAGGTGTTAGTGTGGGTGTCCCTTTTTCTCTGTATACCAAACAAACAACATCTTAACGCTGACATTTTCAGGCATATAACAATCTTACTCACGGATGTTGATGTAGTAAACATCAGAACATACACACAAACACCTAGATGCAACCCAAGAAGCCAAACATCCTTGACCCCCAGATATCCAGCGAAGCAATGGTCGATATGATGCAACACGTTGAAACGAGCTCTAGGTGCACTGTACCCAGTTGCATGTGTCGTTTTTGTGTGCTGTGTGCTTCTTTGTGTCCCCAAGAGGAGATTCAAATCCACCTCTGATCTCAGCCAGGAGAGTCAGGTGAAGGGTGGCAACAAGGAAGAGTACCCACATGCAAAATTGAAGTGAGGAGTGAGGAAAGGAACGGGGGAATGAGAGGATGAATAAAACAAGGTCTGTCTCTGACTGGGGGGTGCCTTCAAGAACTCTAAGATTTATTTATGATTTACTCAAGAGGACGGGCTCGTGTGTGCGAGTGTACCATTGTGCACACTAGTGTATTTCCCCATGCATCTGAGAGTTGCTTTGTGTGTGCTTTCCGTGCGCATAAGAGTAATACAATATCCTTACAGAGGGCAGCGCTTGCTCTGCCTGCTGCCCCAGACACACAGCCACGATGAGCAGATGAAAAATGAATTAAAGAACAACAGAAGAAAGGGAGAAAGCAGAATAAACAATGAGGCAGAGCTGTGGCTCCAAATAGTCATCTGGCTAGTGTAAATGTGCGTGAGTATCTGGATGTGTGCGTGTGCGCACATGAGGGATGTCTTTTATTTTATGATTTACACTGTGCTCTACTTTTAAACGTATTTTCAACCTTAGTGTGTGTGTCCATTGAATATTTAGTGTTTTCGTACTGACCGTGGCTCTACAGAGGAAAGATAAAGTCAGAATTAGCAAAGAGCTCAGGGCATTTTCCTTTGATAACCATAATTCTTTTATGCCATGACCTTGCAACTTAAAAATATAGAAAGTCATATTTTAATGCACCAAGTGTAATTAAAACTTGGTGCGAGATGTGTAATTCAGTTGGATCCTGTGAGATCAACACAACGGACGCAGAGGAAGGAGGGCTAGTGATCGTTAGCACTTAAATGTCGAATACAATCTCTTTATTGCATTGTTAAGGAAATATTTAACGCACTACATCATGACAAAAAGCTTTCTAGAAGTTTTTAAAAGTGTGCGTTTGTTGGTTCACATGTGTTTGTAAAGATCTTTGCATTTTGTTGATGGGTTGACAGGAAATAAATTGGAAAGAATTTGAATTAATGAGTTTTTTAAGATCACGCCACTTTAGAGTAATTAAAGCATTTTTCCTTCTGTTTCCTTTCCCCCCCTTTCCCTCTCCCACCCTGCCTGTTTGGTAGCAGTGAGGATTTAGGAGGATGCACAGTTTGTCATTTGGCCAGTGAGACAGATACTAAGAGTTTTGGCTGTGACTTATTTGAGCTAATGGTCCAGAACATTGTGAGCACCCCCACACCCAGAGGCAATTTCGTACGCGCACTGGGCCGGTACAAATGGCCCATGGTATACCTCCATGGTCAACACACACATGCCAGCCCTACGCTCATGCACTCACTCACACATGTACACACAGGCAAAGCACTCACAAATTCACACCTCTCCCCCATACCTCATCTATATGTCCTGCAGAGGCCCTACTGGCCAATGGAAAAATAGTGATAAATTCCTCATGTAGCTGCATATAAACAAAGGAGAGGGAGTAAGAGAGAGGAAAGTAATCAGACTGTCAGACACAGGTAGAAACAGCGGCAGATACATATAATGAAAAGGAGATATGAGAAACATACAGAGGAAGAGAGAGATGGACAAGCATATCAAGAGAGAGGAAATGAATATGAAAGGGAAGGTAACATGAAGGCTGGTGCGAGGCGGCCAAACACAGGCAGCTCTGGTGAAGTGGAAGAAACTTTTAGAGCAAGGAACGGACAGTATCTGTGATTAGACTGTCTGACTACATTTCTGCAGTGATACGGTGGCTGAGAAGCCCTCTAATTCTCTTTGAGAAGTCCACTCCAGACATTTCAACTCAACATTTAGACTGTCTGAACTCAGCAAGAGGCCAGAGTGACTGGTCCATTATTGCCCTCTGGAGAGGACACACATATCAAGCTTTTGCATTGAGTACACAAACACACAAGGACATGTGGCCCCAGAACACAGACACAAGAAACAACATCAATGGTGTGCACAGAACCCCCATAAACGAAGTTTAAGACTTTATATACGACATTTAGAGCATTAATTAATGGCATTAATCAGAATATTCTGTAATTTGGTAATACATTTTTGCAATACCCTCTGTTTTAACTAGTGAGCCTGTTTCTCAAACCATTTTTATACTTATAATAACAACAAATGTTGACGCTTATTTTGTACTAATTCCATTTGAAAGCTCTGAAAAACAATAACAAGCAATCGAAAAAATGTCTTTCTCTCATGGTTGCTGACATTTTGTCCTTTTGTGGTTTGTATACAACTGGCTGGCTCTGACACACACACACACACACACACACACACACACACACACACACACACACACACACACACACACACACACACACACAGCATGCATACAAAGACTAAGTGCTCTTACAGTGATGAACTGTCTGGCCATGGCACGACTCAGACTCAGCCTATCACCATGGCAGCACATGATGTCAAGGTGTTCTTATGTCTGTGTGTGTATTTGTGTATGTACATTTGTCTGTATCACTCAGTGTGATTCTCTGGGATGGCAAGCCAAAAAGACACATGTGGGTTACATTGTTCTGTTTGTTTGTTCGGTTTAATCTTCTTTATTATCCTCACATCCACCGAGGAGGTAATATTTTTGGTTCAGTTTGTCTGTTTGTCAGCAGGATTACAAAAAAGACTGTCGGTCTGACGTTCATTAGAGTAGGTGGAAAGGGTGAACATGTGCCAAGGAAGAACACATTATATTGTTGAGCACATGTGAATCACAGGGCCGATACATGCATTATTTTTCTCTTCTGGAAGCAGCCTTGGTCTGTGCTCTCCCAGTGCCCTTCTAATTATCTTCAGGTTTTTTTCCGCAAATTTAACGATAAACATTATAACCTTGCGATACAAGTTTGAACCTGGTGTTGAATAGCAGTGCATGGCTTTAAACGGCAAATAAGAAAACATACTCAAAACCCTGTCTTCTTCTATGGTATAATTCAGACGTGTACTGAATTGGCGAGTGCAGTTCGTTGACATCCTGGATGTGAATGAACAGGACATGTAGATAATGTTTCCTAAGATAAAACAAAAATAGAAGGATGCTTTTGTAAAAATGACAAAAACGCATCTCTTAAACTAGTTTTTTTTCAAGCTCACACTGAAGTTATACCCATAAAAAATTGTGTGTGCATTCCCTTCTTTTATCAAGCAGATTCCATATTATTTGTACAGTACACATGTCATGTGCACACCTTAAACACCCCCACCACACTCATTCTCTTAACACTAGCCTGCAGGAATTCATGGAGAAGTTCAAAGGTTGCATCATTTTTTCTTTTTTAAACCCAAAGGGGGAGGAAGAGAAGACTTCAGGTTAGCCTCGTTAGGTTTCGTGTGCTTCTAATTTTGTTCCGGCCTGCACATTAGAAAATATAATTAACTAGGATAGCTATAAAACACTGCAGGGTACGTCCTTGCAATAGTCAGATCAGAGTCCAATGGAGCCAGAGTGGGCGCTGTTAATTTTATTTTCATTTATTAGCACATATCTCCTGGAGGTATTTAGACTAACGAGCTTTCAGAGGGCCTATGCTGAGCTTTATGTGCCCTGTCATTATGGATTTTACCGAGCACTGGCCGTGATGAAGACAATGCACACTGCTCTGTTTTGTTGCTTATGATAAATTAGTACACCGTGGCCTTGTTCTTGCAGGGAGACAATCATGTAATGACAGACATGATAATATTGACTCATTGGAGGGGGTTGAGGAGGCTGATGTTTGTCCAGGCGTGAATGTATTACACAAAAGTGAATGACGCAGAAGTCCAATGTTGCACCTGGTGTTGTTTTTCTCCTTTTTAGAAACCAATATGCTTTGTGTTCTGATACGTTGGACTGATGGGTATCTTTTCATCTATTCTGAACCAATAATTGGCCTCAGAAGTATACCTTGTGAAACTACCAAGTAGAAATGATTTGGAAATTTCAACAGAAAGATATGCTATTAACTTGGTGTCATACTCCATGCAGTGGTAAAAGGACTTACAGTAAATATTTTGTAGCAAACATACTTTAAATACACCCAATATTGGCTACGAAACTGCATTATTCTGCAAACAGCCAACCCCTTAGAGCTTTTTCAACCTTTGAATGCTATTGTAATAGAACAGAGCAAACTCAAGTTGTTGTAAGTTGTGGTCATAATTCACAGTGGGTGCTTGTAATTAATTCTCAACATGAGTTTCCAACCTTGAAACTCTTGGAGCATTTTTGAACTTTTCATTGTAGTCAATACAGTTGCTATTTACAGTTGTTTTTGTGCTTCCACAGTAACATTTCCCAGGACAAGATAACCGTATTTCACCAATTGAACTTGAATTGGAAATAAAGAATAGAGAGGAATAGTTCAGGCTTAAATGTTGGCAACAACTTGTAGCAATCATTCACTCTGATGTGTTAGCTTTGTGTCGTGTTGTGTTGTTGTTGTGTTTTTTTCTGTGTACGTGCACAATACCAATACTGGGAGAATCACTCAATCTTCTTTTGACCGCTAATTTGGATCAATGTTTTTCGATTTAGAAATGAACTCTAGCAAGAAGATAATTCAAAATGTCATGTTGGTAAAACTTTATTTCTATGCTACCACTACACTTACATTGCTATTAATCCCTTAACCCTACTCACATAGCCTTTTGCTGAATGCAGTAAGTTCATTCCTCTTCACTCAGGGTTGAAAGGCCAAAACCATTACTTGGGGCTAGATATTTCCATTAACACACAACCCAAGATAAACCATTCTGTGTTTCAATGAGGCGCCTTAGACTCCTAAAGAGCTGGAATATGCTGCTTTCTAACCATTTAACCTGTGTATGGCACTTATTCTAATACATCTAATGTCCTTTGTAATGTTTCAGTGGTGTTTACTATTCCAAACAAACATGCAGCTATTCTATGGATGAAGTGAATCTCTCCATATATACTTGCCCTTGCAAAACAAGCACCACACAATACCAAACACACATATGACCCTTGAGCTATACATTCAAAGCCTTTCTACATTCCCTTCAAAGCCAAGACTATTGAAACACTATTGAAGAACAAACGTAAACACACAAGGGTGGGGTAGGTCATTTTGGAGAAACCAGCTCGAGTGCGCTAGAATTTGAAAATGCACAGCCGGAAAACATCTGCCACTTCCTCACAGAGCCCCTCCTCCAACACACACGAACGCGCACATGACCAATGAGGGCACGAGATAAGTTTGTGCACAGATGGAAGGCTGACAGGCAGGTAGGCCATCCAGTTACTTTAGCCGGGCCGGCTCAGATGATTGGTCGTGCTTTTTACAGCACCACGGCTTCCACAGATGATATTTTTTAATGGATTTTTTGTCAAAGCACTTCAGATATTCATTGCTATCGGGATGTTAAGAGCATTCCATGGAATATAACAAAAAGTGTATCTCGAGCCGGTTTCTCAAACTTACCTATACCCCACCTTTAATATATATACAGAACAATAACTATTTAATCAAAAGGTTCATTTTCATTTAATCTTTATTTTAATAGGGACAATGCACATAAATGAACACTTTGGACAAATAATGCTTCAAGTGTGAATATGCCGGATGTTAGCTTTGAGCTAATTTCCATCCGTAGTCCCTGACCTACAACATATACGAACATGACATTTGTAAACATTGCAAGAAATAAATACTTGATATGCAAAAGAGCAAGAGCAGCACACACAAGTATTTACCACATGGCAGTACACTATAGCATCAACGACATATTAAGTGCAAGAGAAGATACAAGAGTAGCATAAAGTGTAAGAGGAGATACCCCTGTGTTAAAGTGCATTTAGC
>NW_011343915.1:81024-85550 GCF_000735185.1 Notothenia coriiceps
GTTGACCTGTGACGTTGATCTTTCTTCTTATTCTTCTTAACCCTCCCTTACTTTGGGGAGAATTACCCAGTGTGTGGAGTCTCGTGTGGTCGCGTGTGTCACTTTACACAAGAGACTAAAATTGGGTAATCATGGTCCTCCAGTGATAGTCTTTGGTCTTGGATGAATTCCCCTAAGGGAGGGGGGGCCAGTCCATGTAAACATTTATAAATAAAGCACATACTTTTAAAAGACTTAAAATGGTCAAAACTCAAGAAATTGTGTTTTTCAAGGATGGTACAGTGGTGGTATGAATATGTCTTTCTGTCAAACACCTTGATAGCTCTCTTGAACAGCTGTTCTATGGGTTTCAGGTTTGTGGCACAAGCAAACGACCAGTTTGTAAAACAGTATTCAATGTGGGATAGAATCATACAGTGGAGGTATGACTTTGCAGCATTGACGGTTAAGAAAGGTCTAATTTGTTTAAACTATTGCAAGTTGAATTGAACGGTATTGGATACTTTCTTAATACGTTTCTTAAAAGTCAAGTTTGAGTCCATTATGACTCCAAGGTACTTGAAGTTCTATTCTAGTTCTATTTCTGCTCCGTTTAAAAACGCATTGGATCCTTCGGTTAGGCTTATACATGTTATTGTAAAGCTTCTATTCATTTGTAAAAGGTAAAGAACATGTACATTTTGAACTCGTACTAGTATTTGAGTGTCTATTTAATGGAAACTGTTGTTCAGTTACCTTGTATGTTAAGATCCTCTGCTTATCTGTTCCTTTGCCAGTAAATCTGTGTGTGTGCATGTATATTTGTGGTGTTGTTTTTCTGACCTGGGACAAGTCGATGACGGTTATGCTTTAGGTGAGGTATGTAAAGAATGAAAAATATGAACACTATAGACATCTTTATGCACAATGTCAAGAATTTGAAAACGTAATTTATGACTTTGGTGAGCTCTTTCCTCTTAAGGTAAAATATGTCATTCCTGTTTTCCTCTTCTGACATCAGAGGCTGAACGGTTCAAAGTCCAACAAAGCACGGATGCCAACCATCAGGCCTATATGTAATAAAGGTTAAGATGCTTTAGTGGACCAGTCATCAGGATCAGCTTGGAGAAGTGGTAGAAAAACCATGGGTACACCAGTATTCTAAGTTTATAGCAATCACGTTGGATAGAGATCCATTACAAAAGAATAATTGCCAAACAGGCTTCCGGTTTGTTGCATTAGAATGATTGTTTGTCTGCATTTTGGGTTTTATCTTTGTGTTTTTTCCCCCCTCTGCCCTGAAAGGTCATAGTACCTCATCCTGCTGACATTTAGAGCATTGATAATATTCCCTCACATATCAATTTCACCTATTTTCTCATCATTCTCGTTTCCCCCTAGCAGAAAATGGAATCATTTGTGCTTTCAGCAATTTGTTATTGATTGGGAGAGCTCTGGAAATAGAGGGTAGCCATTATGGCAATGCTGCAGCTACGGTTAAATTGAGTTTTAAGCAGGCCTGCAAATGTATCATTTCACAGCGATAACACAAAAGCTTTTAAATCCATGAACCTCAGGATGGATCAAATGCCTAAAAATACCAGTATTCTCATCATATCGAGAGCTATTAGAATTGCTGCCATTGAGAGGTTTTTCCGTAATTCTGTAGAATGTGACAGTATGTGGCTGCGTTTAAGAGAAACCACAGTTAAGATTGATTCTCTGACTGGCATCAGGCCCATTTGAAATGTGCCATTGTGGGTGAAAAAATAGCGATTCAATGACTATTGATGCATGCCAGATATTTATTTTTTTATGTACGCTGAATTCCTGGCCTGTTTGGTCGCTGTTACAGCTTTGGAAGACAAAAATAAATGTAGGCTATATGTGTGTGTGTGTCCCGGATTTGCTTTTGTTGGTGTTGATATAATCAATGCATGTCTGAATTCATACAGGATCAGGTGCCCGCATTCACACAAGGATGGGCAAAGACATACAGTATCAGTATGTACCTGTAATTCTCTTACAATAGCACGTGTATACATACTGGGCACAGAGGAGAGGTGGACTGCTCTCTTCAGCTCTCGACATCTGCCCCCCAGCCCTTTTTCGCGCTGCACCCAAGGGACAGTGCATCAGGCCTGGGTAAGAGAGGCAGTAGGAGCGCCTCAGGCTGAGTCTTCACCACATCATCCCAGCTCTGGTCTGGTTGGGATACCAAAGAAACCACGGGCCTGTAGCACCTCTTCTCGTGGCTCATAAATAATGCTGCCTGTTAATAATGAATTAGTAATTACCCCAGCTGTTTTATTTTTGTTGACCAAGGAGCAGAGGGGCTCGTAAATTAGTAGCACGCCGTCTCTCCCAGGGCGTAGTCCTACTCCTGAATCCCCAGAGGAGAGTTGCCGGCTTTTTATGGCCTGTGAGGCGAACACCACCCCCCCGGTTCAACTGGCCGCTTGGCCCTACAACCCCCCACTCCCAACTGTCACTCTCCTCACAAGCATGGCAACCTCAAGGTTCTCAAGGCAGTTGCAGACACAGAGTTCATAATCCAATATTAAGTTATTCAGTATGGTTTCAGGATACTTTCTGTATTCCGGACTCATTAGTCTGTAATATAGCAACAATAGACGGAACAAGTCAGAGGGTTTGCATATTAAAACACTCATTGAATTCTTTGCATGCATTCTCATATACCTTCTGAGGGACATTGGGACTTCCATGCAATCCATTTGTTTTTATTGTAAAAGTAAAACTGTCTTGCATTTTAAGTTAATCTATCATGCCAGTTGAGGATACAACATATAAGAGTTCACAACTTTGTAAGGGTGTGCCATGGTGGTTAGGGCTGCACGATATTGGAAAAAAGTGACATTGCGATATTTTCTTCCCCTGCGATATATATTGCGATTGGAATATAAGAAAAGACCGTTTTTTTTGTCTGTAAACCATCCTTTCTTGAACTTTAATGCTATACAATCGGTATTTTTTTAACAATATTTAACCGGATGAAGGATTTTAGTCACGGACTTCTGGATCTTAAGTTATCTGAGCTAGCTCGGTTATCCTGCTGTGATCTGATCAAGAATGATTGTGATTGGTGGTTTGCTGACAGAGCCTGCATGTCACTCACTCAAGTACCCCTGACATGAGAGCCGCGCAAGTTTTCCTTTTGTAGCAAGCAGCAAAGTAATTGTAACATGACGTGTTTGAGTTCAATTGCCTACTTAATACAGCACGTCCTAGAGTTACAGTTTTTCGTTTTTGTGAATATATATAAAGATGAAGTAGGTAGAAGTTGTCGTTTTGTGTAATACGTGTTCCTTATCATATTGATAAAAAGATACAGACAAAGTGGAGAATCATGTGTGTGTGGGGGTGTGTGTGTGTGCAGGATAACCAGAACAGAACTCCTCGGTCACCTCCTCGCCAATCTCCGTCTGAAAATAGCCTCAATAATCTCTTATGAGTGTAAAGGTCACAAAAGACAGTCCCGGGGTCACGATCGAGTGTGTGTCGTTCCGAGAGACCTCCCAGTAATTCTCAGACCGTAAGCACTGAGAGTGTGTGTGTGGGTGTGTGTGTGTGTGTGTGTGTGGTGTGTGGTGTGTGTGTGTGTGTGTGTGTGTGGTGTGGTGGTGGGTGGTGTGTGGTGGTGTGGGTGTGTGGTGTGTGTGTGTGTGTGTGTGTGTGTGTGTTGTCGTGTGTGTGTGTGTGTGTGTGTGTGGTGTTGTGTGTGTGTAAAGAGTCCAGTTGTTCGTTGGTTGGTTCGATGAAATGTCTCACTCGGTTTGCGAGCACTCCCCTCCTTTCTGTGCTGGTACCTGCCTTACGTGGTCCAGACGAAAGTTGTGATGAGACTGTTGTGTGTGTTTGTGTGGAAACGCACGTAAGTATGATGTGTGTGTGTGTGTGTGTGTGCAAATTTACATGCAAATTTCGGTGTGATAGTGATTTTGACTTTCGATGTGTACATGTCGTTATATTGGTGTGTATGTGTCCAGAGACATACGTGTAACATAATCATGAACGTCAGGATTTGTAAATTTCAAACCCATAGAGGAGGTGAGCTTACGATTCGCATAAAGTACAAGATAAGGTTTCCTTACCTCTGTCCACCGTTATCACACACATGGCATATATTACCACATAGCACTATTACGACGTTTGTCGTACCAATGAGATCCCAGTTAAGTCCATGACTTCTGTCGAGGGACAGTTTGTTTGCGACCATTCCTAAGGACTACCTATCTAGGACCTGTCCACCCTGTCAGGTGTTGTGTGTAGCTATCTGTTTCTAAATGTGGATTGCCCATTAGATCTTAAGGTTAAGGTAAACTGCACTTACAGACCTGGACAACCCTCTTTTGTTTCGACTGGTTCCAGTTCCACTCTGTTTCCTGGAGAAGACGTAACTCCTGTTGACTTGGTGGTAATCCCGACGTGCTATATAGCACAGGCACTGCTATTAGGCGCAATACGCGTACGGGGCTAATAAGTGTAGCCTCCTGCACGCTAAAAAATATAAAAAAATAATAATAATT
>NW_011343915.1:86813-90143 GCF_000735185.1 Notothenia coriiceps
CCCGCCACCTTTTTCTAAAATCCTTTTTAATGAAACGCAGGACCCTGCTGCCAGTGGAGGTGATCCTCATTCGCCAGTCCCAGTGTGCGCTGATTGTCTGTCTGCAGAATGGCTGGGGAGAGGGCTGAATAGGATAGATGAGTCTGTATTGGCCCCGCTCCTGTAATTCACATAACACTGCAGCCCTTATACTATTGCCTCCTGCTCTCTCTTTCTTTCTCCCCCATTTCTTTTTTTTCTCTTGCGTAAAGAAAGATAAGGCACACAGATATGATCCTGGAGATTAATACACTGCCATTACCAAAAAGCAAGGAGGAGCCGAGCCATTAATTGTTTGGCATTTGGTGTCACTACAACATATGCATGGAGCTCGTGGCATGTATCATGTCTGAGGGGGTTCAGGGGAAAGAAAGGAGGGGCTGGTGAGAAAGGAGGAGAAGCAGGAGAGAAAGAGAGAGGAGGCTGTGTCTGTTATTATCCACAACACGTTTTGCGTTTGATGTTGCCACCGTCATTTTCCCTCCGTGTGTCTAGATCTAGCCAGAGAGCAGTTTCAGGATCACAGCAACACGGGGGAGAAAATATTGAATCAATGCTTCCGCCGGCTTTTGAAAACAGGGTTAGCGTTTGATGCTGCGACATCGGGTGAAAGTGAGAGAAAAAGAAAATATGTACGAGGAAACACAGACCCCCTCTCCCCCTCCCAGTAATTTTCCTCTCACCTTTGCTTTCTTTCAGTCTGTCTTTCTATCCGCTCCCTCTTCACTGCTTACCGCTGTCATTGTCTCATTTAGCCTGTCTAAAAATATAGTCTTCCTCCCCAGATGTAAAAGGGGGAGAAATCTCGACATGTGTGTTACCTTTTCATCTGCGAGGCGGGGAGAGGAATCTTGGGGGAAATCAGGTGTCTTAATGACAGCCGAGTGTGCAGCATGGGTAATGCCGAGCGCCGGCATTTGCAGTACACGCATTAAATTATTCACATCAAAAACTCATTGTTTGTTACCTGACAGAGCCGCGGAGAGAGGTGGAAGGATGATGGAAAAGCGTGATGAATTAAACATCAGGAAGATGGAGTGCCTCAGAGAGGGAGAAGGAGAGATGCTGAAGGAGGGAGGAAAGACAAGAAGAGAGGAAGGTGTTTAGAATCTAAAGACGTACTCTTGTCTTTTGAGAGAAGGGAGGTGGGGTTGAAAGTGTTTGTATGTATTTACATCTGCCATTTTATGATAATGTGAAAGCCTGTTTATAGTACCCGCCTATTATCTCTGCCACCAATGACAGGCAGTCAGGATGTAAATCAGGAAGTCAAAATAGGAAGTGAGAAATGATCCTGAGCGGCACAGCGGAGCTTCTCATACATCCAGTTTTATTTCAGCATTTTTCTAACTGTGACAGGAAGAGGATGAGGATCCCTGATGAACTGTTAGAGGAAATATCACTGCACTCAAGAGCAGGCGAATATTTGAACATACCACATTGTCTTTCTCCAATTAATTGACCCATATATCAGGTTCCTAGTTAAAAAATAGTAATAACAAACTTGATTTATACATAACAGCATTGAGATTGGGTTTAGAACGTGTAGAATAGAAAGGACTTAACTTATAATCAGTGCAGATGGCAATTTAAAAACATTCTAATAATAATATAATTGTGTAAAGTGTAGTGTATACATGTTAAAGAAGGTTAGCCTACCAACATTTATTTTAAAGGCACGTACAAATATGACACTAGTTTGGGTTTCCTTGACTTCAAGGGGTCTAAAAACAAACTTAGTGAAGCAAGTTACTAATAATTTCATATTTTCTTGATCAGTCAATGCAAAGTAGTTGTTGGTCAAAAAACTGTCAGAGAAAAGTAACAAATCACTATTACATTTAAACAATCCTAACAATAAATAATACGATACTCAAGTGGGGAGTATTTGGATATAAATGCTTTAAGAAAAGTAAATGAAGTATTTAACTCAGCGTTTCATCTTAAGGAAACGCACTTTGCTGTTCTCCTGAAAGAGTATTCAGGTTTAGAAGTGTGACCAACTGTATCCTTCACCTCCACACATTCAGTCCATAAGAAGTGAGGATGTTATTGATCCAGGGAAACACACTGCAGCTTCCTCAGTGACAACAACATAGGACCAGGAGTGTTTCACATTTTTCAGACAAATGTTACAAAAAAATGACAACCGTGGTGTAGAAACTCTCAGGCTACACAGGAAGTGAGTGAAAAGCTCCTCAGAGTTAGTGACAGTTGTGGGAAACTGAGTTTGATGAGGAAAGACATTAGCAGCAAATGAATGTTTTAGCAATCTTTAAATATGTATTAGATGTAATACTTCATGAAGTACAATGATAATAGCTTGTTTCACAGAAACATAATGTAGCACTTAACAATGTACTGTAATTAATACATTATGCTAAGTCGTGTTATGTTAATTTCTGACTCCGAAATTAAAAATAGATTATACAACTAGTTGGAGTGTGTTTCCTCTTGATTGGGAGCAGAAAGCGAGAGGGGCCGAGCGAGGGGGAAAACATGCATTTATCAGAGGGTGATTAAGTTTAAGGCAATGATTCACTAAATATTTAACAGCTTTGCTTGGTGCAAAGTATATCATGAATTATAGATGGCAAGAATGAGCATGTCTTGATGTAAGACAGTGTTTAAAGACTTAACCTACAATGAGGGAAGAGCAATTACCATTGTAACAAATGAGAGTGGAGTGAAAAAAGAGCTTCTATTCGTTATTTCTAATTAATTTCTGAGGATGATCACAACGGGGGGAGAGAGAAAAGGATGGGGCCACGTCCATTTGTCTCTGACACTTTGGGGCCCTTTTGTCCTTCATGAATGGACTCTGTGCTTCAAATGATATACACAAGTGTGCACGCGCTTGCGGACGCGCAAACATGCTCACAGGCATCCATGTGTGTTTAAAAACCATTTCCTCAAACGCAGCCCTTGCATGTTTTTTCCTCCATACATTTCAATCCTCCTGCAGTGGCAGAAGGTTTTTAAAAAGATCTCCCACTTTACTCTTAAGATGGTGTTTTTAATAAAAAGTGTCTGTAGGAGACATTTTAAAGATCGGATAAGGTTCATTCACTATCTATATGCACGGCTGGCTTTGTGGCATTGCATGTGTGTGTGTATATGCATGTCATACAAATCCCACAAGAAAAATGTTCAGCCTTTGGGCGAGACTACCTTCCAAAACCAATCCTCTTCACATATCCTATATTTCCTCTATGATTCCTTGCACTAGTTTCCTTAAAGGCTCTGGTTTCTTCCTGCCATTCCCTCACAGATCTCATTAGGTAAGGGGGG
>NW_011343915.1:90153-149455 GCF_000735185.1 Notothenia coriiceps
CTTGATGCACTGGTTCTTCAACTTTCACTGCGCATTACTTGATGTCATATCACTAAGGAAGAGAGAAGAGGTGTACGCACGGGCCCTATATTCAAAGTCACTGGAGCATTCCATGTGTAGTGCTCTGAAATATTGATGAGTAAGCAAAAACACACTGCGTCCTGTCACTTTCAGGAACGCAGAGGAGAATGGAAGTCACAAGGAAGAAGGATGATGCCTTTTTTTTTTTACAGGCCTTAGCCATTTTAACTGTCAGTGGAGGTAATTCACTTTTGTAGAGCCCTGAGACAAGAACAGTGAAAGTCAACTGATTAGCCATCGAGTGCATGAGAGAGAAGAAAATAAACCAATCATCTAGATATCTGTCTGTCTCTCTGTCCGTCTATCCATCTTCTTCAATCCCAAAATGGATGCATATTAATCCACCACAATGATCTCCCAACACCTCTGATGTGCATTATTCCATCTGATGCTCTGAACACATCTAGCATTCACGCCAAAAAATCACCATCAAATTTTCAAAATGGTGAAGAAACACTTCCCAGCACTCGTTTGCATCCAAAGAAAGCTCTCTTTTATTCATTCCTCAGCTCTTGTTTAATTGATTATTTGTCTTTTTTCTTTTCATTTCACAACCTTTTCTTCTTTTTTTTTGTCTTCCTCCAGAGTTGAGGCAGTGAGTGCTCGGTTTCAGTGGCTTGTGGGGGCTACACTGATGTTAAGCCTATCTAGTTTGTCTGTGTGTAGTCGTATTGATCCTTGGCTAAGACATTAGATCTGTACGTCATGTCAAGGGTTTGGTGACCTCTAGCAGCCTCTCTCCAAGTGATAGCTTTGATAAGCCCCATCCCTCTCTCTGTTCTATATAGAGCCGTGCCCTAACCTTTAGCCCGACTCTGTGTTTGAGCCTGACCTTTCTTTGATGTGTAATACACACCACGTGCCGTCCCACCACTGAACACACTCATTCAGACACGAGATAGACACACATGTACCAAATGCATGGTATGCACACACACACATGCACCGCTAGTCAACACTCCGAAGCACCAACTCCCTTGGAACCTTATTAAAACCACCTTCAGTGGAAACGGGGGAAGTTCTCAAAGTTTCCATAACTTGTATAATGTGTTGTATGAATAATGTTTTCCTCTTCTCATTTCCCCCTCTTCAATCGTTAATGCAGAAAAGCAGAGGCTTCACTCACATAAAAAGAAAAACGCCAAAGTCTGCTTGCCACTGATGGGCATATTTACCAAAGGCAACAAGCCGGCCTTGCAGGCAGCAACAACACACACACACACACACACACACACACACACACACACACACACACACACACACACACACACACACACACACACACACACACCGAACACAATCGTATTCAGCCAATCACACCCCGCATATACAGTACATGTGTACACACAGGCTTAGACACTCTCATACACACACACCACTTCTGTTTGATGTTTGCCAATCATCCCAGATCCCTTACAGCTTGCCCTGCCTCCTACCAAATAACAGTCTTCATTAATTAAAAAAGAAAATGCAGTGTTATTATAATTCTCTTTGCTTGCCCCTTGATGTAATGGAGGGGGTGTGTGCTGTTTTGTGGCTCTTCGAGAGTTTGCTTTCATCATTGTCTGAGATTCCCCATGGCTTCGCCTTACTGCCATCAAACTCTCTTTCCTTCTTTTTGTCTTTTCATCCAATGAGATGAAGTTTGGGGAAAGTTGCACTTGCCCAACAGGATCCTTTTTAGCAGTTAATGCCCTCCCAGCTGGCAGACAACTAACAGCCCACAAGCAGGCCACTGGTGGCAAAGTCGGACAATGTTAATATTAGCTCGCCAGCTTTTTGCAAGCTTATAGCTGATGGCTTGGAATCAGCGCCGGCTTAAAGCTGCCAAACACTTGGTGAGGGTTTGCTGCCTAGGTCAACTCTGTTTACATGTTTTGTTTGTGCAAAGAAGGTTTACAAAGAGGTTATTGATAATAAAAGTGGATTCAAAAACTAAGGTTTGCACAGCTCTAAACGATAGATACAATTGAACTTTAAAACGTTTTTTTACACTGCATGCTCCAAAGTGAAGTTGGTTAAGAACGCTTGAAGGCCAGTGT
Source organism: Notothenia coriiceps (assembly GCF_000735185.1). Classification (NCBI taxonomy): domain Eukaryota; kingdom Metazoa; phylum Chordata; class Actinopteri; order Perciformes; family Nototheniidae; genus Notothenia; species Notothenia coriiceps. Next base: position 92,277 of record NW_011343915.1, read on the forward strand.
CCAAAGACGGACTGACTTAATATCTTAGTCTGTTATGTGACATCCATGTGGGCCTTGAGAGACAGGAGACTATAGTAGAAGACAAATGAAAGGACAATCAGAAGGACAGACACACGTAACAACAAAACACTGATACAGCTGACAGGTCTGGAGAGCTGATGAGAAGAGGAACGGAAGCAAATAAGAAAATGGAGCACGTGGCTGCACTCTGCTTCTAAACTTATTAGTCTGTTCTTAATGCCTCTCAGTGCAGATAGCATTAAGAAATACATGGTAATGATGATTTGTGTTCTCCTCAGCTAACAGAGGGAGAGGAGCCCACTTATTCCACATGAGTGTTATAATTGGCACCTTATTGCATTAGGGTAGAATGCACTGTGTGATTTCCTGGGTGTCATTTTTGACTAATGGATCCTTAAGAATAGTAATCTAATCGTTGTCATTATTTCATCTCCGCTGCTTTCAGAAAGAGCTGCGTTGATTTAGGGGGGAAGGAAGTTTTATCCGTGGATGTGTTGGGGCATATTGCAAATTAATCTGCACACCTTGTAAACAGAAAAAGAGAAAACAGAAATCAATTTGCCTGAGTGAAGAACTCCACTCTCAGGGCTTTTAGTATCTGCATTAAGCCAACGTTGTTTCACTTTACTCAGTTTTTTTCTTCCTGTTTTGGCAGACAACGTTGTCAATCAGCCTATTTATGTTACTCGTCAACACTGTGTCTGATATCTGCATTTTCAAATCTTGTAATTGTAAAGCTAAATCATCAATACAAATGTGTTTTCAGCCATTATTACTAGCAGCTGCAGCATGTCACGCTTGTTATTTGCTGGTATATTTTTTAGATTTTTCCAGCCGTCCCTGGCTCCCTATTACTTTGTGTTTCAAATTTGAAAAAGCTCGGCAGCGCTACCTGCCCCTCTGCTTCCATTTCCACATACCTTGATCCTGGTGTTGTGTCACTAATAGAGGTGATGTACTGTTTATTTTATTGATCATGTGTTTTATCCAAGCATCAATGCAGGGTTCACTCACTGGCATGCACATTCCCTTTATGAAAGCAGACACTGGACCTGTGCTTTGAGGCTTTCATCAAGCAAAGACACCCATTATGGTGTCTGACTGGCTGGCTGGCTTTCTCAGAAAGATATTGCTGGTGTTCCCCTGACACAAAAAATCCCAATTATGCCCGCAGAGATGGGAATAAACACTTACACAGATACACCCACACAGGTATAAGCACTTAAGGTTTTATTTAAAGCTCTGACACACATTTTGTTGTGCGCACAGATAACCGTTTTATACACAGTAAGTATTTGTTTTGTTTATCGGAGACACACACACTCATTCATTGAGCCTACGATGTGTATTCAGGCTGATGAAGTGCAGGAATGTCAGAATGGAGGCTGATCTGATGGTCAGGAGACTGTCCTCCTGAATAACCCTCGACACACACACACACACACACACACACACACACACACACACACACACACACACACACACACACACACACACACACACACACACACACACACACACACACACACACTGTACAGCTAAACACACAGCAGAGAGAGAAGGAGACAGACCACCACACCTTCCCGACATGTCTTATCACCCCCTCCTCTTCGCAGCCGTTTCCACCATCCCTCCTGTCTGCCCCCACCCCCGCCCGATTCCCCCATCCTCTCACCCTCCACTGTCCTCCCCACCCTCCAGGGAGAAAAGGCTGACTTGCATTCAGCAGACTCTCTCAGGAAAGGAGAAATGAATAAAAGAAAGGAGACGTCCCGTTGACAGTCAATGTCTGCGCTGCCAGGAGCCAAAATAACTGTCAGCAAATGCTCGGGACTGTCCAAAATGCCACAGAGACAAAAAATAAGAGATTGATAAATAAATAAATACATGAAATTTAGCAGAAGGAAAAAATTAAACTGTCACCTTCAGAAATAAAACAGAATTATGAGAAAAATCTTCTTTAAGGGGAATGCATTGTTCATTTAATCGTGCAGCATTATAAGACACCCAAAGACTAGAAAGAAAGTAGCTACATGGAGGCCCCTAACAATACACTATGAATACAATTAGGTCATTTCTACCCAAGTGAGTGCAGTCACAGCCATTCGAATGTGTCACATGTATTTTATGTCCTTCAAGAAACACAATAGAAGCCAGTTTATGCAGCCTAGCACCATGCTGATCACTGCCGTCACTCTGCACTTTCTTTTATCTCTTATTTCCCTCACGCTGACTGTACTGTAAAGCCTTGTGTAGTTACACTCATAAGCTTTGTTCTTGTGCAGTGCTGTGTACTGTTTAACACATGATTACAATAACAGCCTCTGTAGAGCAGACAGAACATAAAAACACCTTGTTATTTACAAAATGTGTAATTCTGATCAGTAATTGGTTACCGTCAAGCAAAGCAGGATCTTGTATCTGTGCTTTTTTACAACAACCTGTAAAATACTGACAACACTTTCCACCACTGCTTGATTTATATTAATTGCAATAGATCCGAGAAACCCTGCGTGACCTTACATGTCAGTATCATACCACGGACTGCACCGAAAGCCAGTCATCTTAATCGCGTGCATTTCTAGTTTATGGGGCTGGAGTTTGCCATTAAGGGCCTGATCCACGGAATTAAATAACTAGCAGACCTTCGCTGGTCCCGGACGGTGGGCGGAGGAGGAAGGGAGATAGCGTGATGAATTGCCCACCCCTTCTCTTCCTCATCCTTGACTTTGAAAAATAATGTCTCTGCGTTTTAGGTCAGCTTCTGACAACAATTAGGCTCATCGAAATAGATAGACTGTGACCTTCTTTTTCTCTCCCCTTCCTTAAGTTTTTTATTTTGTATTCTCTCACCTGCATTATTCTGTGAGTGGGATACAAAAATAGGTGGTTATAGGAGATAAGATGCACAGATATAAGTAAAAAGCCCACTCCCATTTATATATTCAAACATTTCTAACTTGAGGTTCATTCCCAGTAGCAAGCCTTGGTCAAAGATCTGCTAAATGGATAGAATAATGGCAGCATAAATAAATAGTGTGTAATCGCACACCTTTATTAACAGATGTGTCATTTTATTTCTCTTCATTTAATTTTCCACTGAATATCTTCATGGACGTTGCTATTGATCCTGCAATGTGACGGGGGTCGAGCCAGCTAATTCCCTTTTTCATTAGAGCAAAGCCCCCCAAATTCTCTTAGTAGATCTGCCTCTTAGGGGCATCCAATCTCCTGCCTCTCCCAATGACATGAATATAAGCCCGTGCTGATGGGGCCTGGTGTAAATGTATTAGCCCTGCGCCTGTGCCCCTAGCACAGCCAGCCATAATTATGTTAGAAACCAACGAGACAGCTGGGAAATCAATATGCTAAGACAGATTGAGTGGAGATGTGTGGCCAGTGGAGTGGGAATAGAGAGGCCTGGTAGATCCCTGTGGTGCGAAGGGGCTAGAGTCGACGATTAAGCCATAGACTTAGCATTTACTGCTAGGATTCACTGCCTGAATCTAGTTAGCATTTAGGGAAAGATCCCTGCATGCAGACACTGTTACTATTACATGGAGGCTTCACTCGTTAGATGCTATTGAAGAAGATGATAGGCTGCTCGCTTATCCTCTGCCGGGGTCTGGTAGGGGCAGAACGTGTTTCAACGTGCTAAGCATTTAGTGTTTGAATCAGTGGATCCGGTCTACTTAGTAAGCATTTCACCATCATTTACTGTGGGTTTGGCTTTGAAGATCAGGATTCAGATGACCTTTTAGCCAAAGGATTGGGTCGCCAAATCTAACAATGACTCAATAAATGAATTGTCAGAAAAAGGTCACATCTTCTCAGTAGCTGATATTCTAAATGTATGATTTAGTTGGCATTATCTGAATCTAGATAACCATACACATGCAGTATTTCTCTGAAAGGAATACTCCACATGTACAACTCCCATTTGTATATCAATTCAGTCATTTAGACGTATGCTTACTCCTTCACAAACACATGCATTTTCACTAAAACCTTACTATTTTCAAATCTTTTTTCATAATCTACTGTATAATGGCATTTCACTGCAGCTACAGAAAAAAGTATTACATAAAAAAGCCTTTGTCCAATACTCAACTATGATATACCGTGAGGCAAATCAATATTGTATTTTGAAAATACAACCAAAATCATCACCATAAACGGCTGCAGGACGAAAAGAAGCTGAGCAGGAAGTGGTTGAGGAGGAGTGGGGTGAGGGAGGACAAGTGGAGTTAGGTCAAATGAATTATCTCTCAAAGAAGACGCCGGGTCCGTCTTAACTTGGATGATAGTCGGCGTAAACCAAAGCACTGCTGTAATTCATATTCAATTAAAGAGGGGAGGGGGGCTGCAGAATCAAGACAAAAGCTTGCTGGGTTTTGGGGGTGCAGAGGAGTGTGTGTGTGTTTGGGGGGGGGGGGGGGGTTGCATCTGCTCTCAGCCCCAATCAGCGGCCTCAAAGGCACCGTCCCCTAACAATGGACTCCATCAGTGCAGGCAGTGGAGTCACGGGCGTAAGTGCACCCAATAAGTGTGCAATTTCTGCCCATATGACCATCCTGACACAATTGCTCTAATTTCCCTCCTTTGAAATGTCTGATAAAAGACTTAGGTAATTGCTACAGCGCTGAATTTCTTCCATGATCAGGAGGGAGGAGGAGGGAGCGTGGCTGAGCGGTGTGTGTTTTTGCGAGGATGGGTGAGAAGTGACGGAGCCCCGGGGCCTGAGGATGGAGACCAGAGTGTCAGTTTGTGAAAAATCCCAAATTAATACTTGTCGTTTCCTCTCCCCCTCTCCGAGAGGCCGTCCTCTGCCTCCACCAAGGATCTTATTAAGTGGAGGTAATTTGTCCTGACAGTGCATTGGAAATCACTCAATCAGGCAACTTCTTAGAAAAGATATTCAAAACATGGTGGTGTTGAGTCTAGATTGCGGCTAAATCTAGTGCTTGTCTGTCTCTCTACCATTCTATTTTCCTGTGAAGTATAACACAGTCAAGTGATCAAACACAATAAATGGATCTGTCCACACCTCACTCACACAAACACACACTGTGACTCCATGTAAATACAGTCTTCTTTATTCAAAAACTCCCTGAACATCTCTACCCTTCGCCTTGTTGAAGCCATGAATGTGTGTGAGTGTGTGTACTGCGTGATGCTTGACTCTGATAGCTTGGCTCCAACCTGTGTCACCCCTCACTATGACCTTGTCCTTTGTAATCAAGCCTCTTTTATCTGATTCCTCGTGTGTGTGTGCGCGCTCTTCTCACACCCATCTCATTGGAACACCATGTATTTTGGACGGTGTCTTCACTTGATTGGAGTTCAGTTACAGGGCCAGATAGAGAGGTGGAAGACGGGCAGAGGGAGACAGAGGGAAATGGATAAGAGAATAGTAGTTTAGTCGCCTAACTAACTGACTAACTAACCCGGCAGCACTCCCAATCAGCTTCCTAAAACGGCATGCGTGTGTGAGACACGGTGTGACAGACTCCTGAGGTCCTGATTCTAAACACAGTCTCTGCCAGTGCCTGGGTAATGTTGGCTAATAGCTTAATCAATACTTATTATGGCCCTATTGGTTCACTAAAGTGAGAACAGAACCTCGTCACACACAGCGCCTCAGTGGAGGGAAAGGAAGATGTAAGAGGAGAGGAATAGGAGAGGATGAAGAAGAAGTGTCTTCTGCTGATCCAGATGGACAGCCTAACCCCCCCTCATGGGATTTCCTTATTCAGGAATCCAATTTTCCCAATGTGATAGATGTGAATTGGATCCAGTGGAATAAGGCTAACTCTTTTAGCTCCCCTAATAAAGCGCTAATGGCATTGTCGCTGATTTTCCAACTTTTCCCTCTTCAACTGGTCGTCCGCAATTAGCGCTGGCAAAGCAGTGGGCGGTCGAGAAAATGAAGTGATGGGGAGAAAAGTGGAGGAGTAGACGGGGGAGCATGGGGAAGAGAGAGAGGAGGTGATTAGTCAGAGATAGTGGAGATAGGTGCGATCTCTGAACACCATGTTCTTACAGCACCTTTAGAAAGACAGCCAGATGAAATAGGATGGATTGCACTCAGACATGAAACTTTAGGTTTAATTATTATGATGATCAGAAGACACACTTTCCATTGTATTAGTGTTTCTGCAGCAGTAGTTGTATTAGTAGGAGCAGACCATCTCTGACACAGCTGTAAATCTAAACTCTGAATTAATGTGCTGTGACATTAAAATCACACAAATAAAATAAATAACAGACTTTAATACTGTGAAAAGATCATCATCATATCACCACAGTGTTTGTTAATAAGTCCAAAGTTCCATTTGTGAGAAACAATTAATGACATTGAAAGAAGATTCTCAATGCGCCAGTTAATTACATGTATATGCTTGTGCAGTCTTCATTAAATCTGAATGCTACAAGTATAATGATATTGACTTAGCATACTATTATGCTCAGTTAATGAACAAATATAAATTGGAAAAATGTCAACCGTGATAGTTCATTATCAAACTAAGCATCTTCTTAAAGAGAAATAAATATAATCATTTTATGGAAAGTAATAATTAGATATTTTACATACAGTAAACAACATGGCAAAATGAGTTTTGCTCATCTCATCAGCCAATTTGCATTATGGCTAGGAGCAAAATCAAATATGTATGTGATTGGGATAGAGTATTAAGCTGGTGAAATGAACATCAGATATACAAATATAATTAAATCTCCATGTCAAAACTACTTTTTTCCGTCTTTTGAAACACATAATTATCAGGAAGCAATATTTAACATTTCTACCTCCTGAAATGATGGATTTAATATGAAGTTGTGCAGTGTTCAATACTTAACGTTGGACTTTCCTTTCATGACATGACAGATGCACATCTGTAGTTCATCCATCTCCAAACACTGCAGAAGAGTTTTACATTTGACAAGACATCCACACACAGCATGACAGCCAGTCTAGCCACTGGTGCTCTGTGCATATGTCTGCCACAATATCCCTACTGTTGTTTTGTACATCTTTTGTGACTCTATTTCAACCTAATGGTTTAACTAGTGAAAGCCTCTTCCGACAGCGAGCCTTCTCCCGTCAGCAGAGTAGCATGCAGTGAAATGGACCTGCCACGCAAACTCACTGTGGTGTACGGGGGGGATGTAGAATAATTAGATTGGATGCCACAATTGTAATGTTCTGCATTTCAGCTGTGCTTCACTGGCATGGTGTGCCAAATGTTGTGAATAGGCTCTGATTGCGCACACAAACACATGCACTGAAAATGCGACACAAACACACAGACACACACACACCCCACAACCACCAATCTTCTCGCGTTCAAGCGCTCGTTTCTGTTCACAGGAACCTTGCAGGGAAAAAGGAGGGCTCCCCGCAGGAAATGGGAGCATTGATTGACAGATTAATCATTCTGGTACAGTGTGTGTGTGTGTGTGTGTGTGTGTGTGTGTGTGTGTGTGTGTGTGTGTGTGTGTGTGTGTGTGTGTGTGTGTGTGTGTGTGTGTGTGTGTGTGTTTCTGGATATCGGGGAGGAAGTGTGGGTGCGTGTGCATGTAAGCGTGTGTCCCCCCGCTGACCTTGACAGCTCCATACGAGAGCAACAGCCACTTCCGAGAGTCAGTCATTCAGACGCAGCTGGCGGCTCGTGGTTACCAGTTTCTGCAGCTAACAGTTAACACCGTGTCTGCTCTACAATTATCCATAGAGAGAACACTTATCAACCTCTGCATGCCTTATAATTGCTTTGAATTACAATGTAATACTTAACACAACCTATTCAAACATATTGAGGTATAATTACCAGCTTAGGATAATGGATAATTAGTAATATTGTAATGACTTTAATACCTTAACTAACTTATCATTACCATTTGGCGCCTGGTGTCAGGATGGTTAAACCCACTGTTGTCCTTTGGCTAAACCAAAAGCGTTGGCAGGTTCAGTTTTTAATATTTTGATTATTTTGTTGGTGCTTAAACAGAATTTGCATAGCTCTCTCTCTGCTGCACGGTAACCTGGGTAAACCCTATGTCTCCCGAGGGCCTGACCTTGAACTCAGTGACCTCTGACAGCTCCTTAATATCATCTCCAGCCCCCCAGCCACTGATCCTAGAACAGATATTTTCTTATCCTCCTAATGGTTAAGGTTAGGGAGCTGGTCCTGGGTAATCTGACCCTGAATCTGTGGTGGGAGACAAGTTATTCCTCAGGCGTCTGTGCTGCTCGACAAACAGAGAGAGGCGAGGCGAGCCAGGGGGCAGTATGGGTCTAGCAACCCGCCCTGTAGCAAGGTTGTGGAGTGTGTGTCTGGTGTTTGTTTGCATGTGTTCACGTGTCGGCACATGTGTTTGTATGATTTGAGCTCTAAATATGTGCTTGTATATTTGTGAGAATTAAGCAACAACGACCAAAGGTTTTCTTTTCACTTTGTTTACATGCGTAGCTTTGGACATGCAGGTGAGTGAGTGTCTGAGTGCGTGTGTGTGTGTGTCTGCACGCGTGTCAGACTTGCAGAGGCGAGGGAGATGTCATGTTCAGTTTGTGTTTGGCTAACCCTGTGGTCTCCACCCCTAATAGCAGGGTCTATGGGGTGTAGACACATGCCAATATTCATTGGCAGTTGAATCAAGCCACTTAGATACCATCTGTAAACAGGACTCAGAGGGCCTTGAATTAAACCGAGGGCTGAAAACAGTGGAGCTCACTGCAGAGATTACCAAAGGTTCAACACAGGTTAATGGGCTTTGTTGCCATAGATCAGTTGTATAGATATCGCCAGAGCTCTGCTGAAAACCTCACATCTCCCATATTTCTGTGTGAAATGACTAATTATTATTGCATTTATCCTTAGTATAAAGAGACTGCTGCATGAGCTAAAAATGTATAATCATTAGGCAAAACAAACAGGTATCAGTCGCTAAATCAATTGGGACTTAAAATATTGCTGGTAAAACTATTGATTACCAGTAGTTTTCCGTATTTCAACATGGATTGTTTTAACCTTTCCCAATTTACAATTCAAAGCCAGTATCTTTAAGATAATGCAACAACTCGATGCGTCATTAGGGCGCAACCAATCAGTATTTATCTCTCTTCCTCTCCTTCTCTCCCTCTGTCTCCCTACTCCCTTTCGCCACCATGGCGCTCTGCTCACCAACACTGATTCATAATCTATAGCTGTGCCTGGGAGACCAGCAGCTATTGATTTAACGCCTACAGTAATCCAGCGCTGTATCCGCTGCTTGTTAGAGACGCTGGGGCCCGGGAACTGGGGCTCGCAGAGGAAGAGAGGGACTAGGACTGATGGAGGAGACTTTTTTGTTGCAAGTCTTTATACGAAAAGCATATCCTTTAAAAAAAATGGATCCTATTAATGAAATAGAAATGTCTATACAACTGCAATTTTCTTATGGTAAAACCTCTCTTAAAGGGGACCTATCATGCAAAATGCACTTTGTGATGTCTACATAAATATGTGTCCCTGGTGCGTCGGGGAACTCACGCAGTGTCAGAAAATAAAACCCTCTCTCTTTTCCTCCGTACCCAAATCTTTAAAAAACGGGTGTACAACCAGCGGATACAGATTTCCATCCGCTGTGACGTGTCCATCCGCTGTGACGTGTCCATCCGCTTTGACGTCGGCAGCGGACCCACAGAAAGTTGCTATCAGAAACGATGCCTGATGTGTTTTGGACATAATCTCGTCTTTGTTTACATTAGCAAGCCTCGCTCACACTCAGAGTTAACCTGTACTGAAGAGCACATGTGTTTTAAAAAGCAGGAAATAATAAAAGGAACTCACCTTGTGCAAGAGAAAAAGCATTTGAGCTCAATACTGTTTCAGAAATAATCCTTAACGTGGTTTAAACATGATGGCGTTTTATCACAACCGAATGTAACTTTATCTCCGGTAGAATTCTGATCAGGCATTAGCTGCGCCTCCTATATATATTTTTTTTCAAGCTAAGGACCCAAGATCCGCGTTTCTCTAACAGAGCTGCAAAAGAGGGGTTTGAGCAGTATGAGGGATGGCTACAATGGGTGATCTGTTTGGTATTTTGAAAACAAAACTTCACAGACATGTTTTATATAGGTATGGACCTACAATATATGTTTCAGATATAGCATGATAGGTCCATTTTAAATGTTACATTTAGACATTATACATGAACATTTGAGGTTTTTTGTTAAAAATGCATTACAGTAACACCAGGCATATTCAGTTCATGGAACAAAATAAGAAAAAAACTAGACGAAAAAATATCTTTCATATTTATCTTTCTTGTGACAGCTAACCCTAACCATACCACATAATAATTCAAACTCAATACATTTTACATCAGAATCAATGAGTTACACTTTTAGCTGTCCAGTGATTAATGACAAGTGAAGGAAATGTTTGTTGCTCTGCATGGATCAACATGTTTTAACATATTGTTTAAATCACAATAATAATATCATTTTGTAGTTTATTGAAAGATAGCAATTTATGATAAAGCAGTATATCTACCAAATTATTTTGTTACATATTTCTATAAGAAGAGGTTTATCCTTTTTTGATGAACATTGAATCCAATTTTAGAATCAAACTTCTCTAATTACAATTGTCCTTCTCTAAATGGCTGGCACTGATAAAGTCCAGATCTCCTGAGTTTCTGTCTCAATGACCCGGCCCTCACTCTCACAAAGCAGAGCCTGCAGTGAGCGACAGCTGAGGGAGCCTCGACATTTTCATACAGACTGCCAATCATGCATGATACAAGAATAATAGACAATGTCGCTTTCAGTTCATTAAGCATCCAGGTAAGTGGATATGTGATTCAACTGTTATTATCAAATCTAGCTAATTTGGTTTGGCCCATCCATCATGATAATAGCACCATTCTGTGCACACTTTTCTATTGTGACAAGCCTGTATGAAGAATAGAAAAAAAGTTCCTTTCCATTATAGATAATTGCAGACCATGCATTTTAGATCTCTGAATGTTGACCACAATGTCCTTCATTGTCATGAGTGACAAGAAATTATGCCCACCTGTATACAAATTTGAAATCTTGTGGTAAATTCCTTTCAGTGTACAAAATTGTGTATGAAAGGAACATTTCTGCAGTATTTCTAATGTGAACATTTCCATGGGGTGTTTACTGTTCGACTGAATGTGCAGTCCAACATTGTGAGCTGTCAACACTTTACACAAAAGAGAAAGAGTGCACTTTTGAATGCAAAAGAAAATACAATAGTATAGAATATATGTGGGTGGGTTTAAGACAGGTTAAGGACAGATGCAGTATTTATACGGTTCTTTAATCAAGATGACAGATGACAGGAAGGTTGAAGAGGAGTACTTATCTCAATCAGGTGCATGCTGTCAGCATGGAGACGGACAAGCACGCTGACCTTCATTAGCCCGGCCAAATAATTAGCTGACCTCGGCTAATAAGCACACACACACACAAACACAAACACACACACACACACACACACACACACACACACACACACACACACACACACACACACACACACACACACACACACACACACACACACACACAATGCACTACGTTTTGTATATGCCTCTAATGAAAAGAGGACTGACGCACAGCGCTGATTGCTTTGTTCTGATGAGTTTCTGGCTTAAGTAGTCCACTTGATTGATGGATAGATGAACAGAAAGAAGGATGGGTGGATGAAGAACGACAGAAAAAGGAAAACTGTGAAACAAATGAGTTTAATGTTAGGCCATATCCAGAGAGACAGACAGGAGCAGGAGTTAAATGCTTGTTTTATTGGACAAATGGTGTTTAGTCAAGTACTAGGATACATACAATGACATTAATTGGGAATGAATGTGTTCCTTTACAATCTGAAGCATAGTGTACATTGTGAGCTCCAAGCAGCTTCGTGAGGAATGGCTGTATCTGTCCAAGCAGTTGGGTTATTTTCATGTACTTTATGCACAGTCACATCACTATGACCAACACACTAATCTCTGCCATTCTCCTCTGCCTACAATGAGCTTAAGAAGGTTAAGTTCACCTTCCAGGGTAAATAGAAAGATGAACCTGAATGACTGTGTGGGACGGAGCTTTAAACAGTCCTTATTAACTCAGCTTGGAAACGTGCTTACTCACCGGGGGACTTGCTGCTTTGAAGTTAGTTTTGCTGAAGTAAAGAGTAACAAGAATCAATAGATTTGTTTTATTAAGAATTAATGTAAATACAGTGCAGAGCGGAGACTGTGGGAGATTTTTATGTTTTATTCCTTCCAGATGTAAACTGATCTGATGCTAATCTGGTGTTTGAAGTCGTATTGACGTGTGTCTTCAGAGTTCACTCCAGCCCAGGAGTAACTTAGTCTTTGTGAGTGTCAAGGATGTAATTTGCATTGGAGTAACTGATACTTCGAAGTAAGAGAGCTCTTAACAAAAGGATAAATACAACCACATCACGGTGAAACATTGTCGGTAGAGCGTAAGACAAGACAAAGACTTGAGGAATAAGTGGCTTCACTTACTCCAGTCCATTTCTAGGTCGTTGGCCTGACCGTTTTAGAACACTGGTAATATATTCTGGCACCAGGTCTGAAGACAATTATGTGAAATTGCTGCTTTCGCATCTAGATTAGCTTGTCTCCACCATTTCCATCTCAATCCAGTCCAATCTAAAACCATTTGAGCAAATAAAATGATATTTACCTCATCTTCTGTTACAAGCTTCAAAATCCAGGCTTCGCCAAAAATCAATACAAAATGCCAGCTTAGCGGCAGATGCATGCTTTGTGAGAATGCTAACTTTTCCTCCTCATATGTCTCCCCATTCCCCTACATAGGTAGAGGGAAAACACTGGGAGCAGGAAGAGAAGCTCCTCACACACAACTAGGGGGGGGATATATTGTGCTGGATGTTTATAAACTACTTGTGCTTGCAGGCCGAATGCACGATTGTCTTGTCCGAGACGCTAACCTTTAGCATCTCGCCGCGCTTCGGCGCATCTTACAAAGTTCACTGCGAGAAGGGAGTCTTGACCCTGCGGATGATTTGGAGGACTGAAATACCACTTTCATTTATTATTTATCCTGGCTGGCCGAGGGGAAAGCAAGCCGTGGCGCTGTCATACCTGACTGGCTAATGTAAGAAGTGGCCATCTCACTGCAACCCTGGGGAATCAAAGCCCATTACTGGTTTGAGAGATGGCCTAATGTCCACTGTGAACACACACACCAGATCAAAACATTAGGACGAGAGTGAGATGTACATACACACAAACACCACACACCGTGCAAACAAGAAGCTGTGCCGCACTCTGGGATGAGAGGTGAACATCGGAATGCTTCAGAGTCCTGGAATAAATGAGAAGTAAACATTTATAATTCAAATCTGGCCTTGTTGGAATTCTTGTACCTCTCGTAAAGCCAATTCATTATGATGTACTGTTTATTACACCGGGACCATGGCATTCTTGTAAGTAATCACTGAGGCAACAAAAACACAGGGAAGCTTATTGTCGAGCAGTTTATAACTTATTGACAAAAACAATTACAGCATCCCAACAAAGCCGGATACATTTAGTTCTGATAGACGCGCTTACTTTCTACGTTGTCTTCTTGTTTAACCAAATATTCTTTAATGGAAATGGTTTCTTTTAATATGTGTGTGTTTGTACTGATTGGGTCTTTACATTTTATGAGGCTAATAACAGTCATTGGGGGAACAATCTTTGAGGTCAAATGACTACCTTTAGACATTTCTAGCAGGTTGGAAGGTGCATTGGCTGCTTTATCTGCATTCTGTGTGTGTGTGTTTCTGTATGTGTAATTATCAAGATGGAGGCCTAATGACCCTTTGGATCTGCAGCCGAGGTGTAGCTAATGAAGCGTATGTGTATGAAGCACAAGCCCCTGCATTTTAATGGAAGATTCCTATCAATACCATAGATCGGATTAATATTTCAAAGTGAATGTTTTTGTTGAAGAATTTGCAAAACAAACATGAGATGAGGCTTCACAGTCGCTTGTGCAGGAAAATGCAATTTTCTCAGACTTAGCCGCTCATCTTTTTAATTACGGCCTTAATAGCTTTATAGATTTTTGAAAGATGAATTCTTATTGGCATTTTTATAATTACTGGTCTTTATTGCTTTTTATGAATATAATCGTCAAGGCTCATTTAGCGCACAAACCCTTAGGCCTCGCAGATGTGTTTCAATGATGGGGGAAAATAACCTCCCAAACATTGCTTCTCATTTTTCAACTGTCTGTATTTCTAACTAAATCACCATTATTCTTTTTCTTCATGTAAATAACAGCATTACGCCCATAAAACCAATTAGTTAAGCCGTTGAACACTCTCACTTTTCAAACCAATAGATTCAGTATTGAATGTGTACAGACAATGAGTGGTATACTTAAACACAATGCAGTACTGATTACACAGCACGTTAAACACTATGGGAACCCCAGAGGGAAACTTAACCAGAACAATGCAGACCTATAGTGACGCAAGACTTGGCCCGAATATCACACATGTCAACATACTATCAAATGTGCGGCTAAAATAACTGAACCTCTTCAGCATTAACACATGTATATAGCCAGAGCGAGCCAAGGCTGCTTCAGAGCTCTGACCGTAGAGAAAATATATCTGGACACTTCAGCAAAAACAGATTTAGAAGAGCTGGCCAAGGTTTTCCCATGCAGTCTGCAAAGGCCTTCGAGTGCAGCGGCCTTAAACAAACAGTGGCTCCGAGCCATCCCTGCTAATAAGTTCGACAATGAATTTGGGCAGGCAGGGGAAATTCAACCATAAGAATTTGTGGGATAAAAAAGCAGGCAAATGATCTTTTGTGAAATTCCTACCCACCAATGGACGAGACTCTTCCAATCACTATTTAATTTAGGCTGGGTAGAGGGAAGAGTGTGCATTTGGCTAGCTTCATCACCACTAAAAGGGAAATATGCATTGATTTAGCCTTGAACTCCCTGTTGAACTTGGCTGGCCTGCTGTGGTTTCCCAGTATGTTCCCAGTCCCTCCTCCTCCAGCCTGGATACAGACAATAACCGGAAAGAGTATTTAGAACATTTTGGAATAAAGTGGATGTAAATTTCACCCTTTACATTTGCCAGAAGCATCTGTTTTATCTATAAATGCTAAGTTCCAAAAAGCCAAAGTTATGGAATATTTCAATCCTTGCTCTATTTTATTGGTTTGGAAGCACACAAGGAAAGAAAGTAAAGTCAAAATATGACTTTCTCCCCCTGGACCCCCTACTAATAGGCAGGCCTGGCCCCGCTGTAAGCTATCACAATCGGCACTTTCTCATAATAGGGCCATGGGTACTTTGCCAGGGCGAGGGCCAGCTGAACATGTTCACAGCACTAAATGGTAAGAACAAGTCATTTGCTTGCATATTGTATCTAAACCAGTTGGCGAGTCGGATTTATGGCACCGAGATTAAAGTAAAACCCATTCTTTACTTTTAGGGGGAAATTGGGTTTCTCATAGTGTGAATAAGTGTTGGCTTAGCCGGCCTGGCCTTGGCTGCGCCTGCTAAAACTCTAAAAACAGTCGCTGTTTCAGGTCCAACATGTTGGGTCTCTATGGCGCTGGGTCTGTGAGTGGAGTCAGTGTGGTCTGAAGAGTCTCTCTGTTTGTCTGCTACACATGTGAATATGCTCGACAGATGTTAGCTGGCTCCCAGGCAGACAGGCTCTCCTCCCCCTGGCCTTTTTGGCTCTGGTTGTGACATGGTGACACACAGTAGCATCTGGAGTTCAGACTGGGTCACCCAGGGCAAACACGATACAGAGCAATACATCACACACTCTTTCAAGACCTTCCATTACTTTGAAACGGATGATCGTGGGATGGATAAATGCTGGCTTCCCTATCTACCATACATGCTTAGGATGTTTTGAATTACTTCTCATTTTAACTCCACTCATAGTTTTGCAAATCAATCAAAGTGGTTTAACTCAAGAGCAGAAATATAGTAGCAACTGGTAAGACTGAGAAATATTCGATTGTGAGGTGAGGTGTTTGTTTTTAGGTGAGGCAACCAACAAAACACATCTGATTCTATATGGAATGGACCCAAAGGAGAAGAAGTCTGCTGTTGGTTATTGATTGTAAAACTACTGAGAGTAAACTGTCCAGATAAGGACTACTTTTTCCAGTTTCCATACTGCAACTAGACTCCAGTGTGATAAGATATTGTAATGACCCTAAAATTAACAGTCTACATGAGGTATTTAGTTTTAAAAAGACCAAAATGTATTATTACCAGAGCTTACACCCAATGTTAAATGCAACAAAGGACAAGCCCCAAATTCACTTGAAGTCAAAAGTACATTCCCAATAGGCGTCCTTTTAAAACCATATGTGAATTCAAATTAAATTAAACCCTATAGCATCTTTAGTACCAAAAGCAGCCAGCCTCAATCCCGTTTGCTGCCAAAGTAAAAAAAAAAGAGGACATATTTAAAAACGAACAATAAAAAAGATGCCTGGTTGCCTTTAAACCACAAGACTGTGGTTTGTTGTTTTATTTTTTACAAGTTAGGCGCTGAGGAGCTTTTAGGGGTTTCACATTTTGCTCATTTCTTATACATAGTGCTTTTTTATGATGATCTATTTGACAGGATTATGAACATAGCTTTTCTTTGAAGGCAGCTTTCTGATTGCCAACGATGAATATGTAGAACACGTAAAAATGCACACCTATAAAAAATATCCCTTTTTCTTCTTTCTTGCCTTTGATACAAGACTATTTGTCTACATTTCCATCGTTTGCTGACAGTCAAGCGTCAGCTCATGAAACAAACATTTAGCAAGCACACAACAGCAGATCTGCCAGCTGACGCGCACCCGTTCAGATCCATCCCGTCATGTAAATAACTTGTTTCAGTGTGCTTTCAATTAAAGCGGAGGACGGAGTGCCATTGCTGCCTTTGATGGATGAGCTTAGATATTGGAGTGTACCGTTGGATGACAAAACGTTCCCCCACTCCACCTCAACTCCTCCTATTGATTGTCCTGGCGGTTATTCATCAGGGCGGTGGCCACTGTCAGATCAACTGCTCCTTCTCCTCACAAAACACATTTTCCACAGTTATTGATAAAGCTATTTGACCTTTTATTTAAATGTGTGTGTGTCTGTGTAACGTGCACACATCTGTGTTTTCTTTCTCTCGGCTCTTGCCAGAGGCTTGCAGATCACTGCAGCTACATGAATAAAGCCAGGCTGTTTTGATTAACGCCAAATGAGTAGGTCTATTCTTTGCAGATGTCTGTTTCAGCAGTGCTGAGCTTTGCTTTCACATAACAAAAATAAACCCCAAAACCTGTTTTACAGTTTGGCAAAGGTAAGCACACACATACTGTGCATACATATAGTTTGCACACATTGTATGTCTGGAGTCATATACATCAGTGGTCTCACACACTATGACTCACATACCTACATACATACTTTTTAATGTTTTGAATATTTTCTGCTCTTTTGTCGAGGTGAAGACAGGCTGTCTTGGCTGGAAGTCCTGCAGTAAATCTGCCCTGAGTTAAAAAGGCCAACAGTGGAGCCTTTAGTTGTACAGTGGCTGATTGAAGGAGAGGCTAATGACTTAACAAGACCTCAATGCTGTCAATGATCGTAGTGAACCTAAAGATATGGACCAGAATCTAGAAATCTGTAAATGATACCCGATAGCAACTTATTACTGATCGATATACATTTATCAGTGACATTTAAAAGTTCAAATCCCAAATTGTTGATGCATGGATCACATCAATGATCCTGCTTATCTACCTTAAATTCAAACGGTTTAATTAATAGCATATGCAATAACAAGCAGCTACCAGCGCTGCATTGGCTAAAACAACCACTATTCCTGTTCACAAACTAAGAAAGTCCCATTTCAACATTACATTGTTTTGTATTTTTAATTTCAGAATGAAACAATGGAATCATGTCATTGAGGTTGGCATGATCAAAGCAAAGAAAGATTTTCTCTTGCAGTTTCTATTTATATGGTGACTCACAGCTGAGTTGATATGGTGTATGATTTTAAACCCTGTTGAGATTGAAGCACAACTGTTTTATCCTATGAAATTCATACTCATGTCTTTTCCTTGCTATCAATAATTAAGAGTAGATCTTGGAATGAAAAAGTAATTTCCCTTGAAAGAACCGGATAGAATTGACATAAACCCCAGCCCTAAAAACACACCCCAAGAGGCATCTAAAAGCTCAGCAGGTGCCAATAAAAGAGGGGAAAACTGAAATCTTTCTAGCAAAACACAACAACAAGAACAAGAACAAGTCATTGAAGTGGAGAAGTGAAAAACAAGAGAGACTTAAGGTGATTCTCATCTTCGACTCCAAAGCCTGGGCACTCAAAAAAAAAAGTGGGAATGTAATTTCCCAGACTAGGAACATAAGCCAGGAGTAATCTGGCCTGTAATACCTCATAGTCCTTAAATAAAAGCCCTCCATTTTAAGTCTTCAGCCTCGTTTCCCCCCCCTCTCCCTCTCCCTTCCCCACCTTTAATAGGATTTGGTAGAAAATGGCTTTGTGAATCGCTCCTCTCCGTCTTGCTCAAGGAAGAGCGGGCTATTCTCATTGAGAAGTGCTTAATTGCTTTAAATGACTGATGATACATCTAGGGAGAAGGGCCTTGAGCTAGGGGCCACAGCCAACCACACAACAGATATCTCCTGGACGATGGGCGGTGGTGGGCTCAGTGTGTGTGTGACAGACAGTGTGTGTGCACATGTTTGTAACAAAGATGAGCTGCTGAGGATAGACAGTTCTCCATAAGGGTCAAAAGAGTGCATCTGCTGTGCATGGACGTGTGTGAACATGTAACACACTGCCTGTATTTGTGTGTGTGTGTGTGTGTGTGCACGTGCGTGTGTGATATAGAGGGTCGCCTGGCAGTGTTCGTCCTATCGACACCCCAGTAACAGACTAAATTAAAGCTGTGATGAATTGTGGCTGTCACGGCAGGAGAGAGGGGAGACTGCGCGCCGTATTCCACCTCTGATTAGGTGGGGATAGAAAGATACAGAATATCATTATCAATATGTAGCACTATATTTTCATTAGATTTTTCTCTCCGCAGTGGACAGCTTGATAGCAGGATGATTTTTCATTTCGAAGAAAAGATTAAACATCTTTATGGATGTCAGTGGGGAGTTTGGTTAACATTTTTTGTGTGTTTTCTGTCAGTGTGTGATTATCCTAAAGTGTCAAAATGGCTCTGAGAGTTGTTATTTTACCATTTTGTTTTTAATAAAACTATTTTTAAAAGCCTGTAAAGGTGCAACATTTGCAATTAAAATGCTGAAATTGTAAAAGCTCTTTCATCATTGTATGAAGCTTGTGGCCATTGTTGTTTACAAAAAGAAGTAGAAAGTAAGAGAAGAAGCAGGGATTGAGGGGTTTCTTGTTTGTGCACAATGTGCTGTGAAAGTGGCATCCTTTGGGTAGACCACGAGGGTTTCTTTTTTCAGAAGCGATGGTATACCTGAGGAAGCAGCAGGATGCATGAAAACTCAAATTTAGCTCAGTTAACTTGCATGTACACGTTGTACTTTTCAGGACTAATGAGGCAGTCATAGTTCTTTGAGGTTCAGATTCAGCACATGTAACAAGCAACCGATGTATGCCTGAAAAACACACAGCTAGTGAAAGTATCCAACCTTTATTTAGCCATAAAGTTGCTCTGATTAATCAAAATATGAAAAAAATCCCTTAAAATTGACCATAGTTCCTAATTCCAGTGTGTGTTGCTGTGAGGTTCTGGTCGTCACTGGTCCTTACATTTACCTGAATAGTGAGTTTTAACATCCTCTGAGCTCAACACGGGTTGAGGATACAGGGATAGAGCTAGTAATCACTTGTACACAGAGGCTGTCATCAGTCGCAGGGGCGGACTTCTGCAGACTTATAAGAGTTGTTTTGTGCTTTCTTCTATCCAATCTTCTTCGAATTGTTCCCATCTGAATCATCAAGGTAGCTCCACAGCGGTACCAATCACATATAGAAAGAGCGGGAGAAAGTCTGAGGGAGAAAGGATTGTAATTGCGAGGACCAAACATTGCATTATTGTGAGCTAAAGGAATAACGGTTCTGATTTTCAATGGTTTCAATGTGATTACATATGTATATGGGTGTTTCTTTAAAAATACCACAGTTCTCAGATATCAATAGTGTATGAATGTCTGTGTCCAACCGCATTGTAACCATGGCAATTGTTGTAGTGACCCCACTCACATCTTAACAACATTCAAAGAAGATATGACCTTCTCTGAAATGTTTATTTGCAAGAAAATATTTGTGTTAGGCATTGAAGGATGGGACGTATGGATGATGTTATTGGTGAAGAATAGTTTATGGATAAGAATGTATGGCTCTTGAGGCCTCAAACACAAAGTGCTCTAATGCAATAATACATCCGTCTTCAACAAGCAAAGCCCCTGAAGACATTACATAGAAGATAAAATGCAATATTTTATTGAGTGTTTGGTTCAAAAACCTTCACAGCTTCTCTATATGTTTTTATCCCACCAACTTAAGGGCTGTTTTCTAATACAAATTGATGTTTTGTTGAGCCACCCTTTGTCCTTGCTGACTGGTTGTTTACACTTAATTTTCTCAGCTTTACGAAGTGAAATCTCTTTTTTAGTTCAGTAAACTTGCATGCAAACTCGTTGTGACTTAGGGAGCTTGTTGTTCGGTTTCAAACTGTAGACCAATTGAGATTTTTGAGGAAAGTTATTGTTTTTCTTATTGTTATGTTTTGCCTCGGAGACCCTAATGGCTCTTTTGTTTCCATTATGGCAAATTTAGCTGAGATATCTCTATTAATAATGTTCCTGTTAATACATGTCATCCATTGTTACACTTTTAAGCTTTTATTGTCAAATTGGTCCCACTGTTGGTGGGGAACGTTTCATACTTCCTGTTTCCCTATCGATATAAGTAAAGGCCCCTAACTCTTATATTCATGTTATTTGCAGACAATACAACCAGATTAACCCCCAAAAAATCTATTGCTTCCTTACCTTATATGGAACACGGATACACAATGTTAACTGATTAAACATGACTCTTTCCTGTATTATGGTACTTAACTCCCGTCTTGTATATATTCCTTGTATCAATGTTTTCCCCAGAGATATGTCTTGGCAGAGCTGCTCAAACACTATTTACACCATGTGATACTAAAAATCTCAATTGGAAGCGATACGTAGGAAACTATTTTAGGTGACCCTACCCTGGGTATCCAGTGGTTTGGGGAATACACATATATCCTCCCATGGTGGTACGCTGTGTATGTGTATATATTGTTTTATCAGTGACCCGTATCCTGTTTACCTGATAGAGGCAAAAGCTCAGTGTCGAAACTCCTTAAAAGTCAAAGCCAAAGGAGGGGCGGAGGGGGTGGAGGAGAGCACCCAAACGTATACCACATGTTATCACACACACACATACACATACACATACACACACACACACACACACACACACACACACACACACACACACACACACACACACACACACACACACACACACACACACACAGAGGATCAAAGGGAGTTGCAGCCCTGCACAGCAGCCCTCCTGCTCCTGCCCTTGGCTAAATGGACGACCAAACATTCCAGGCCGTCCAGCCCGGTAATATCTGGCCTGCAGCCTAATGAAGATGGACTGTGTTTATAATTCTCATGTTTGCTCTGATCACTAACATAATCCCTTCTATACACAAAACACAGAGACAGAACACACTCTTTGTTTCTTCGTATTAAGGCAGAGTACTGGGGATGAGGAGAAGAATGATAGAAGCAGCAGATGAAATACAAACCCAGCTTCAGCAGACTTTGTAGCCCTTTGCATTTTCACACAGGGCATCGCATGATCTCAAACAAAGGAGAAGGCACCAAGGGATGTTTTTCTGCTTGCTTGAGACTTTGACACCTAACTCGCCTCAGCAAATTGGAATGGCTCACTCTCAAATGAGATTTCTGCCCGCCGCATGGGGGATGAAAAAAAGGTCACCCATTACAACTATTCTACATGATTCACAGAGTTATCACTTCTCTGCTCGCCTACCTTCCCTTTAATTAGCTTCAGGGACCTGGGCAAAGTGTATGTGCATGTTAGTGTGTGTGTTTCTGATGTACACACTGTGTTTTTCTTGGTTTCTCTTCTTGCCTCTCTGTTTGCACCAACCGTGCTACTTTTCAGGGATGTAGGATATTTATTTAACAACAAATGTGTTGACCAATGAAACATGCCCTCATTAGCCCGCGCTGTGAATCAGACATTACTGTTATCACTAAGATGTATGCTACACTGAGTAAAACCCTGCTGATGTGGTGCAGTACAGTATAGTGCTTTTGTGGAGGGGGTCTTTTGATTTGTGTGCACAAGAACTCACAAGTTGGATCTCCTTGTTATTCAACAGCTTCCCTGTTTCTCACATATTCCCCAAAAAGACAACATTTAGAAAATACAAAGAGAAAGGAGACTTATTTCGATTGGCACCGACAGTACATGCTGGTTGGCTTATAGTATCAGTCAGTAACAGTAATACATAAATAGGTTTATTTTCATATTCAGACCCTGAAATACACTATTACATCAGGCTTATCTGGACTGGTATTATTCTTGAAGGTATCAAGGTTGGCAAATTCTTAAAAGGAAAAAGAAAGCTGATAGTAGAAGTTTGGAAATCAAAAAAAGATGATTTTCTATTTATATTCATTGATTTTGAAATGCTCTTATGTTTTAAGTTAGTCCTGGTCCTTGCTAGTCAAACTACAATAACACCTTGGCAGTCATTAGCTTTAAGTGTGTTTTTAAATTGCACTCCAGGAGTGATGACTAATATCCGGACTGGCTTAGCATTGATTGAAGAAAGGGAAAAAAAAAAAAAAACTGAGAGAATGTGAATGATCTTAAAGCGAGATAAACCCTGAGCTTGGGGTCCAGGATCCTCCAGTCAGTGGACGATGACTCTAGATCACACCGTCCTGACGTCGTGGCTTTCTGTAATGCTTTCATCAATGAACGCATGCATGCACAAACTGCATCTGCTGTCGCTCCCATACACTCTCTGTCTCTCAAACCCACACACATGGGCCCAGTGCATCGATACCAACAGGGTTTAATCAACTCTCGGAGGAAGACATCATTGCATTTAGAATCAAACCTATGGAATCAATAACTGTGTTACACTTAAAATGACAAAGTGCTTAGACGACGCTCGTGCAGCACAGCCTCGGGGTAACTTCTGAATGTATGGATGAATGTGCGGATCGTTTGTGATTTTGGTTGTGTGACAGATCCTTGCAAATCTGAACCCCTCGGGCATAGACAACCTTCCCCCAGTGAACAATCTGACCACGGACAGATAGAGATACAGAGAACACAGTGCCTTACCTTGAAATAATGCACAGCAGATGCATTCTGGGAATTCAGCTGCTCTTGAGATGCAATTAAATCAGCGGGGATGTGACCAATCTGTTTATGACTGCTGATATTACATTTCCAGTTTTAATTGCTTTATGCACTTTTGATATTATTATAGCCACCATCAAGGCCAATGTAATTACTATCATGACAAGATGCAGACATAGCAACTTGGGTATAATTATAGGAAGGTGAATATTAAAGAGTCAATAGTTAAATATTTAAAGGAACACATTTTAGCATTTGTATACTTTAAGTGATACATTACAGCTACATACTGTAAAGTCCCCTGAGACACATTGTAATGTGTGATATTTTGTGAGATGTGGCTATTTAAATTAACTTTGATATTCAGTTAAATGGGGATGTCTGAATACTATTATTTGTAATCATGTTGTGTTATAAATGTTATTTTTCTATAATTGCACAGCCCATTTGCTGTAACACTGTAAATCTCCCCAAAGTTGGACTAAGGAAGGATTTATGATGCTATTTATTTTTATTTTCTAACTTTAAAATCATTTCTCTAACAACTTTTTACTCAGTGCCTGTGTTTAAACATGCATGTTGGAATGCAGCCGCCTAACTTCACAGTCACTAAAGCTGCAATCGCAATGAAGACAACATATCTCAAGAATCAAAACATGAAAATAACTTTCTCTAATGTTAACTGATAGATGGAAACGGCATTTTATAGGAAGTGTCTGCAAACACATAATCCCAGGTGCATTTCCTCACCCTTTCTAATGATGAACTAGTGGAATCTGACTTCTTATTGCGTTTAACTGTTTGACGTCAGGGGGCTTCACTCTAAGTCAATGTGTCAATATGAGCTTAAGTGAAGGAGTGGCATGAAAGCTAACCGAGGAATCAGACTAAGTGTGAATTTCCATTTCTCTCATAGGGTTGGTAATTACCGCCGCACTCCCTCATCCCCATTCTCTCAAACTGTCTGTGTGCATGTAAGTGTAAGAAAGGAGGAGGGTGAGAGAGCGAGCCTTATGTATTATTGCAGTCACGCTGCCCACGTCTGAAAACATTTCACAGGCAGTGCAAGGGAAATGTAAATCTGAGTTTGCTGAATCTTTCTCACACACACACACACGCCCACACAGAGGAGAAAAAAACTCATCTCCCCTCTCTCCCTTATACACACATAATGCATTAAAATGGAAAACAGCTCACACAGGCCCTGGCATTGAAGGGGGCCCTAATATTTGTTTTTCCCTCCCCTGTAGTGTCCTCATTGCCAATGACCAAATTTATAATAATCTCTGCCTCAGAGTCCAGCGCTGCTTTCAGAATCTATAATCACCTCGCCCGTGGTTCCTCAGCCTGGCGCTGGCCGGCTGCAGGCCCGCTTCCCTTCAGCTCTGCTGCATCAACACTGCAATTGGTCCCAATCCCTGAAATCTGCCTGTAGGTCGGATTGCATGTATGGTCTGATTTCACAAGGACACATACAAGTGCAGTAAGGTATTCCAATGCAATCACCTAACGTCTCTCTGGGTCACCTGAATAATACCTATACAACTAAAAGGACATGCACAGACAGATAGCAGATATTTGTCCTTGCTCATAGCCATTTTGCTGCAAAACAACATTGCATGTGCACATAACAGCAAAACCACAACACAATTGTATGCAATACTAATAACACTTATATTGATTGTGTGGCTCCAAGATGGCAGTTATTGGTAAAACTTAAAGCTATTTCAGAAACTGATGGGTTGCATCAAAATACTAAATCATTATTTAACCACAAACTTATCGTAAATATGTAACGGAATTATCTTAGCAGTCAGACCATGTTGCTGCCACCATCTTGGACCTTAAATGAGGTGCAATCCTTGTGTTGTTTCACATTAAAAGCCTTTCAAATGTAAACCACTGGAAGGATATAATGTGATATAATCAGGCTCCTGGAAGTTCAGCTTTATTAACAGTGTGGTTGCGATGGTGTAACTTATCATAATTGCTTGATTGGTTCACTGATTCATTTGTATTCTTACAGGGAACCACAGTGAGCGGCTTCCATGATGTGTTTGTCTACCAGCACGTCATCAAGGTAAGCAACCCTTACACTACTGTTCCTCTCTTATGTCATTGACTGTGATTGCATTTCATAACTTTAGTGAGCATTTACAGTAGTACGTTGGTTTTGGTGGAACTGGATCATTTGTTATAGCAAAGGGATTTTTTGGTTTTCCCTCTGAGCTCCTCAGACTGCACTCAATCGACTCTCTGTAGTTTAAGGAGTCTTCTGATGGACAGACATCTTTACTTGTTGCTGAAGTTAGCTGTTATCTCAGTGTCTCCTACCAGCACTGAGTGTTTACACCACTAGCTCAGGGGCTTTAGATTGCCAAGGGATGGAGGATTTCAGGAATGCTAGTTTCCGATTTGGAATATTAGCTGGCTTGCTTGTACGTCTTGTGTTGTTACTCTTGCTTGATGTATGGCTGTGTTTGCAAAGTTGTCATCCCATTAGTTTTCAATTTATCATAAAAGATGTACTATTACAGCTGTTCATTTTAACAGTGACGTAAATTGCACTCTGAGACTGTAGATCACACAAATACAGAATCCTACACTGCACCCTCTGTCCTATTTGTAAAATTAATAACATAAATTAGATGTTATAATTTGTATGTATGTATATCTGTTGTATAATGTATATTTATACTTGAAAAATAAAAATATTTCAGCATCTGAAGTAACTTCAAGCCTTGATCTCCTTTTATATACATTTGGGTGATGTTTAATGTTCTAAGTTCAGTCAGTAAGAAGTTTAAGGAAGCTGGGGAACTTGTCATTATTAGAGTTAAAAATAGAAAACACTAGTTTACTTAACATGAAAATGTAAGTTCAATTGCTTGAAAATATGAGTCAACATAACTTGAATTTGTCAGTCGGTATAAATATAGTTTAAGTAAACCTAACTTAGAATTGTGAGTTAAGATAAGGTAGAAGTTAAAGTTGATTTGACTAGATAATGAACATTGTTCATTATCTAGTCAAATCAACTTTAACTTCTACCTTATCTTAACTCACAATTCTAAGTTAGGTTTACTTAAACTATATTTATACCGACTGACAAATNTTGGTATTTTGAGCAAAACACTTCATAGACATGTTTTTTATATTTTTGTATATATCTGAGACCTATGCTGTTGCCTGAAAATAGCTGAGAGGTGACCTTTAAGACCTTCAGGTTCATATTAGTATTGAGTGTCTCCACTGTGACGGGTTTCCATGCTTTAATGTTCAAAAGGATTTCTGGTATATTCAAATGGGAAATATTCCAGTCCAATATTGTCTGTGTCTAATATAAAGCTATCTTAACATTTAGTTTTCTGTCAGCCAGGATTAAGATAACACACACGTATATATACATCTTCACCTCTTCGTATACTAAAACCACTCAGTTTAACTTTAGTATTTTTGTATCATTCTGCCAAATATCCCATGAATGCAGTTCTGTAAAGCAGCCAAGGTAGACACCTCCAACGCACTATTAGACACACAAACACAGACTGCACACGCACACACACACACACACACACACACACACACACACACACACACACACACACACACACACACACACACACACACACACACACACACACACACACACACACACACACACACTGCATCCTATATGCGAACAAACCATCACAAAGATCTCCCGTTAGAATTCAAATGAAGACATAGCCGTACTCTTACCGGAATAAGAATGAAAAACATTTCACCTCTACTGTTAATTCATTGTTCATTAGTGGAAGAAGAGAATGTCACTGCTCAGAGTTGTGTGTGTGTGTGTGTGTGTGTGTGTGTGTCAGTGTGCATGTGCATGTCAGTGTGCATGTGTGTGTGAGATAGCCAGTGTGATGTCATTACACTAATGGTCTTTCACTGGGGCTAGTCATTAAATGAGGATATTAAAGCAGTAGGCTGTTTTTATATGCATGGAGGGGTGATGCGTGGGGGTCACAGTGGCTTGATGTCATCACTCATGCACTAGGGAGGACTCACAAATACACTAAGGGACACAATCACACATACAAATGAGCTAAATATGCATGTAAAGGGTCACCCGGCTCTCTTCAGGAGAAATAACTATTTGTCTCTATCTGTTTTTCTGAATCATGCACAACAACACTGTCAGAGCACTCGATAGCCCCTCGTTTGAGTTGTTTTTTATGCATATGTACCTTCTCATAAGCCAGATTGATTGGGATTTTTATGAGTTGGGCATGACATGCATATTATTAAAATCATTATTGTTATTATGCATTTCTGAGAACAGAAATAACATTAAGGCCATGCTGAGGTGGCGCAGAAGCAGGGGTTATCACTGGTGCAATCATTGGATTGGTCTGATTTATGATTTATGCAGACGCATACTGCCTTAGATAACGCCCCTGAGGTGCTGGGTTGTAAAAAATTGTTTTAGTCAATTGATTAATCAAACTGGTCATATGTGTGAGTACTTCATTTGTATATGTGCTTAGATTGCAAAGGCAAATGTGTGTTTATCATGTGTCTGTATCTGTGTGGGCAGGCGGCTGTCTGATTTGGGAAAAAATGATTAGGTGAAGCTTCCTTGTCTGGCAAAGCGAGAGCAGGGATTGGTCGATTTAAAAACAGGCATGAAGTGGGACCAGATGGCTAACATGAAAGAGGAACTGAAAATAAATTAGATTTTGAGAAATATTTCATTTTTAATGTCTCATTTCTTGTTACGGTAATGTAGAATGTGGCTTTGAATTGTACTTGAACGAGATGAAATAAAGCCTTGAACTTGTGAAGTTGTTTTTTGTTTCTTTCCGGCCAAAACATTGGGCCTTGATGTCAAACACAAAAAATATGTTCCAAAGAATAGTGTATGTTGTAAAACATACTGGGTAGTTATGCCAGTCAGCAGATTGACAAGATGGGTTTTGGAATATAATCTTTCCCCCAAGAAGCTTTAAACAAACTTGAAGTGCTTTTATGTTACAAATCTTCATATGAGAAAATGTTTGTGGTTCAGTCGGCCAATACATGCAAAAGAGGAAGGATGTGTAAGAGGAAAGGAAATTCTGCCTGGGAGGCCGAGCTCGGGGCAAATAACCCTTGACCTCCAGTCACAGTCTGACCACTGTATTGATTCGCTACTCTTAAAGTTAAATCCAAGGGTTTGTAAAATATTCTCCAGGGTTAAATATACTATCTCAATATACTTTAAGTGCACGGTACGAACGTAAGACCATATTATTTGTGGTTAGGTCTAATTAATAAGAAAGGTGTAGTATCTTTGCAAGCTGTCACAGATATTCTGAAACATTCCGACATGCAAATTACAATGTAAAGACATTTTTGGAAAACTATAAGCGGATGTAGGGAATGAGTCCTTACCCCAAGTGAAGGAGTTCAAGTATCTCGGGGTCTTGTTCTCGAGTGAGGGAACAATGGAGCGTGAGATGGGTCGGAGAATCGGAGCAGCGGGAGCGGTACTGCAGCCAGAAGGCAAAGCTCTCTGTCTACCGGGCCATTTTCGTTCCTACCCTCACCAGTGGCGGCCGGCCCATAGGGGCGCTAGGGGCGCCGCCCCCCCTCTTCCCACATGTTTGNTACATTTGGGTGATGTTTAATGTTCTAAGTTCAGTCAGTAAGAAGTTTAAGGAAGCTGGGGAACTTGTCATTATTAGAGTTAAAAATAGAAAACACTAGTTTACTTAACATGAAAATGTAAGTTCAATTGCTTGAAAATATGAGTCAACATAACTTGAATTTGTCAGTCGGTATAAATATAGTTTAAGTAAACCTAACTTAGAATTGTGAGTTAAGATAAGGTAGAAGTTAAAGTTGATTTGACTAGATAATGAACATTTCTTGAATCTATAATGTAAAATTGTAAGTTGTAACTCAAAGTATTAAGTTATAACAATTAATGATCATTAGTCAAATAACTTGTATAACTTAACATTGTGAGTTGAAACAAAGTACATTTTTACTTTAAGCCAACTCATATACAGTATATGAGGCAGCCCTTGAACTTATGTTTATAAGTTAAAACACCCTATTTATTTTTACAGTGTACATAATGATGCTCAAGACTAAGTTTGTAGTGATTTATTTCACTATTTTGTCTGATATATTGTAACATTTGTGTGAGAATATAACTTTTTATAACGTTTAGACAAGCATATCAACATCCGCTTATATCCATCCATCCATCCATCTTCTCACGCTTATCCGTGGTCGGGTCGCGGAGGTAGCAGTTCCAGCAGAGAGCCCCAAACTTTCTTTTCCCTGGCCACATCAACCAGCTCTGACTGGGGGATCCCAAGGCGCTCCCAGGCCAGCGAAGAGATATAATCCCTCCATCTGGTTCTAGGTCTACCCCTTGGTCTCTTCCCAGCTGGACGTGCCTGGAACACCTCCCTAGGGAGGCGCCCAGGTGGCATCCTAACTAGGTGCCCGAACCACCTCAACTGGCTCCTTTCGACGCGAAGGAGGAGCGGCTCAACTCCGAGTCCCTCCCTGATGACCGAACTTCTCACCTTATCCCTAAGGGAGACACCAGCCACCCTGCGGAGAAAACCCATTTTCTCCGCAGGGTGGCTGGTGTCTCCCTTAGGGATAAGGTGAGAAGTTCGGTCATCAGGGAGGGACTCGGAGTTGAGCCGCTCCTCCTTCGCGTNTTTTTCTTCCTTCGAAACCTTGCCCTTGTGGGTATGTGTTTATATGTGTGTTCATTGGTGAGTGTGTGACGATTCTTTTAGAGCCCAAGTGTGTGTGTGTGTATGCACATGTGTGTGTGTGTGTGTGTGTGTGTGTGTCCAGATAGGGTCACCTTGCATCCATCTCTTACCGTTTAGAGACCCCCTACAAGGATCAAAATCATCCTCTGAACTTAATCCAGGCTTAAATCCTCTTCTTCCTCCTAACTCATGAAATAATGCACACACAAAAGTCAAAACACACACACACACATAGACAAGCTCAGAACACCTGAGCAGAGGGACCCAAAAAAAAGCTAAGAGTAAAATCCATCACAAACAGCTGAGTTTGCAGCTTCATGAAAGTAACCTGTGTGTTTTTTCTACTCCAAAACATCCCTTAAACCGTCACCACTCACGGCCAATGCTTTATCTAAATCAGTGTGTAAGAAAACACAGTAACATTAACAATGTTTGGATTTGACTGAAATACAATTACTTCTTCCATAGAGGAGCTTTTACATCCTGATTTATGCATTCTCGAGAACAACGTTTTATCTCTATAAATGAAGCCAGCAGTGACGCTGCCACATCAACTATACAGACTTAAAGAAATAATGGGGGAAATAAAATAAAATCCAATCAGTCAAACTATTGTATTTAGGGCAGTTGCAGCTTAAACGGTAAAAAACAACAAGCATGAGAGAGGGAAAGATGAACACAAAAGCTATATAGGCCCAGCCATCCTACATGACTTGATTTTTTTTAAGGAAGATACATTAGTTATTGATATGATACTTTCTCTAGTTTTACGTTTTAAATGAAACAGTGTAAGTTAAAGAGAGGCAGAAGTTTCCAAGCTGATTGAATCTGAAGAAATAAATAAACTGGTAGCTGTAAGAAACAAAAGAGTAATCAGACAATGAGCTGGGTGCCAGACACAACATTGATTTCAAACTATGTCTCTAAGCAGCCTCAGAGGCGCACACCATATCCACCTTATGATATTGACCCTGCCTCTAACAAATATGCTTATATTTATATTGCCTTTCTGACTGAGACAATGTGCAGCCTCTTTGGATGGATATTGGATCATACACACATGCTTACCTCCAAATTCAATATTCATTCTCTTGCACTTGTGCTTTATCTTTGGAGTAAATATTTATGTGCCGTTAGGAACGCAGCAATGAAAAAAATGAAAAACAAAACAAAAAATCTCTCAAAGACTAAATCGCCTTGCGTCAAAAATCAATGATAAAATGGGGGCGCAAGCTCTGTTTTCTAGGTCACATTTGAATATTTCTTTTAGAGGTATTGATTTGTTTTGTGTGACCTACCCAGGCCCATTCTTTGTAATTAAAAGAGAGAGAGAGTGGGACTGTGGCGTGGGGGCTATCACAGGCGTGTGGCAATCCCAGATGTATATGTGTGTGTGTGTGTGGACATGTTTCTGTGTGTCTATATATAGGTGTGTGTGTGTGCACGGCTAATGAATGAGAGGCAGTTATGATGAAGAGGGGGTGGTGATGGACCTTAAGGAAGATTTATACTGTGTTGGGTACTTGTGTATTTGTGTGTGTTGCAGTGGGGTAGATTAATTTCGCTATATTAAATTCAGCCTATAATCCAGACTGGTCTCCCTACCCAGAAGCCTTTACTTCAGACAGGCCAGACAAAGGACTTCAGATCACAAAGACAACAGGACATTACATTAATATACGTGTGTGTAAAGAAAAAAGGGAAAGAATAGATGTATCTTAAAACGTACACACAAAGTTGATGTTTTTTTTTTGAATACGTGCACACAATGTCTTTTACTGGATTGTAGATAAACTTGTGCCAATGTGCATGTTGCCAATAAAGGCTCACAAGAAGTTTATAGAGTTTTAAACATGAATAAAACATTTCCAAACATTTGTAAAATGTATTATAACTTCGATTTACACACAGCATCTATTGCACGTCTGTCCGTCCTGGGAGAGGGATCCCTCCTCTGTTGCTCTCGCTGAGGTTTCTCCCATATTCCCCTTTAAACTGTGGGGTTTCTCTGGAAAATTGTCCTTGTACGATGTGAGGGTCTAAGGACAGAGGTCTCCCCTGAAGGTTTTCTCCCCATTTTTCCCCTTTAAAACTGTAGGGGTTTTTCTTCTGGGAAAGTTTTTCCTTGTACGATGACAGAGGGTCTAAGGACAGAGGGTGTCGTATTGTCATACTGATATTCTGTACAAACTGTGAAGTCCACTGAGACTAATGTAACATTTGTGATATTGGGCTATATAAATAAACATTGATTGATTGATTGATTGATTGATTGATTGATTGATTGAAGGAGCGGGACTATATATATATATAAATTGGAATGTTTCTAACTTTCAAATTGCGATACTGACCGTTTAATAATAGCACTAGCTTAAGAAAGGCTGTGTTACGGTGTGATTGTGTGTGTTTGTGTGACCTCTCGTTCTGTGCGTCCCGTGTCCTTCTGTCCTTTAGCCCCAGTGTCATCTTCCTCCCTGTCTCCGGGCAGTCCGGCCTGTTTGAAGTGGCTATTAGCCAGAAATCAAAGCCTGCCATCAAGCCCATCTTAGCCCTGTGCCCTTTTAGAATATTCACCAACGGCCTTTTGTGAGCCCCCCGGAATAAAAATAATCAAAATCAGAATGGACCTTCATGTGCAATAATACTCTGTCTACTCTTATGGCCTCCACTGTCAATGTCATTTATAATTCATGCACCCACACTGATGGGTCCGGGGTGCGTTCAAGAGGTCCGCTCCTCACTGTTCCACCGCTGTTCATCAATAGCTGCCGGCCAGGTAGGGGACTTTATTATTGAACAGTGGCCATGCTAGTTTGATGCAAACACTGTTCTATAATTATAAGAACTTCAAAAAACTTTGCACTGGCTCTCTGTTTGAAATGGCCTCCCTCTCTGCTCTCTGTTGTTAATTTAAACACTGGCGGTTTCATCCCTCGCCGTAGGTGTCTGTTTTACAATAAAAGGTCATCCTCATTTGTCCGCACACACAAAAGAGACCACCATCGGGGATGAGGTCAGACAATCAGACAGACAGACGGACAGAGGGACGGTGGCACTACAGGCTGGCGCTCAGGATGCAGGGAGAGTATAGAGGAAAGAGAGATAAGAGGGTATGATAGATGGAGAGACGGCGAGATAGGAAGAAGTGAGTGAGTGAGAGATGGGAACGATGGAGGGAGTGGTAGTTTGTGCCGATGGGGCGGGTGGGCGAGAGCGAGGATAGATAACTAATCATACCATCACCTCCAGTCTTCTTCCTCCTCTCTACTCCTTCTTCACCTCCTCTCTGCTCCTCCGCGGGGATGATTGACGAGGGCACGGTGGACCGAGGTTGTCCCAGTCCCCAGATTAGAAAGCCCTCAAACAAATGAAGCCTGGAAACGCTGCCCCAGGGAGCGAGGAGCCAGAGGAAGACAGACAGGACACACACTCTGACTTAAAGAGACATGAAGATAAGGGAAAGGGAGAACCAGAGGAAGGAGAGATGGGCTTTTAAGGGTATACAGTATGAGGGGTAAAAGGAAGGGGGTACGTTTAAGTTTCTAACAAAGAGTGAGGGAAAAACAGAGCGAGTGCAGGAGACAATTATACCGTACGTGTAAGGTGGGTAAGGGAGAAGGCGTGAAGTCACTTTAATTAGGTTACCTGCAGCGACGGGCGATATGAGAAGCTGAGCATGACAAACAGAGGGAAGGAGAGTGATGGACGAGAGACGGATAAAATGAGATGAAAGGACTCCCGACTATGCCTTTGCACACCTGTTCCCCTCTTTCTAAGATTACCCACTGCAGATTGTTCCTCTTATGCTCCTCTGCAAATATGATATGGGACATTTATCAAAAACTGAGCATCACCTCTTTCCCGTCAGACACAAACACACAGCCTCTTGAAAAACGATCATGCTCGACCCTGGACCTATTGTTTAAGATTCAAGCATTAGTAAAAAAAAAAAAAAAACTGTAAAAAAGACAGGTGATATACGGCCAGATATTAAGAAAAAGTTTGATTTTATAGATGTCACATGACCCTAGCATGAGTGACCTCCATTTTCCCAAATGGCGCAGGTCCAGGGTTTTTTAATGGAGTCTCCGTGAGCCATATATCAGCGCAGCTTGTCTCGTAAAGCTCTCCTCGGGCCGACCTCACAAACCACCTCCACCTTTATCGTGACACTTAGGGAGGTTTTCACGAGCAGAAAATAGATGTATTAACAGGGAATGATTTTAATATAGACAGTGGGGGTTAACAAAAAAAAAGCGAGAATGAGGAAGGTGTCGGAGGTTCCTGCTGTTTCTGCGTGTGCTGTGTATATATTTGGATCTTTTTTTTGTCAACAGTTCTCTTTCCATCCCTCTTTCTCCATCCTCTCCTGCTCTGTCTCAAGCTCTACTTCCTCCCCCCCCCCACCTCTTCCACCTATGTCTGTAGAGTGTCACAGTGTTAGAGCTAGTCAACATGACACTTTTTAAAGTTTTGCGAGGAGGCTGACAGAGCACAGAGGAGATTAACCCAGCCGCCTGCCATAGCACCTGTCCCTCTGCTTTCTCTTTCTTTAGCCTTAAAAATAATACAGAGGACACCATGAGGCAGTTGCATTGTGTTAAATATAGACCAAGAGTTTCAAACACTTTTATCAAGCAGATTTGGGTACAAAAAAGTTGTGTTGAGTGTACACAAATAAGGATAGGAGCACATAAATAGAAAATTAGAACAGTGAAGATTTGTATGCAGCTCTCATTAACTTAAATAATGCACACAAGGTGAAAATGGAGTTATATATCTTGCTGGTGTTTTTGCTTTTCCTGGCATGCAAAAGGCTATTTAATCATAAAGTTTTTGCTGCTCCTGTAAAACAAAACTCTAATCTGCATTTTTTGAGTATTTGTTTTCTTATCTCAACAACCTTTAAAGATGTTAGGAATTAATAACAATAATAGTGATAAGCTTTAAATAGACTGGATCCATTGCACTTGCACCGACTGTATTTTGTGCATCCTCTCCACAAAGACTCTGTGCCCTCCGGTGTATTTTTGCAGCTTTGAACAGAAAAAAAAAATCACGATATGTAATCTCATTTTTCTCTGCATCGCGCCATAACAGACCTGAGCACAGGGAAACTATACATTTGATAACAGAACATGAGAATGAATACAAATCAAGAAAGTTGAGTGCAGAGCAGGAGCGTCTGCAGTGAATTGTATCTGCAGTAAATAGTGAATGACTAGTGAAGCGGTGTTTAAAACACACAAGAGCCCGCAGACAGAGCCTGCTCTTCATCAGTCAGAACGGCAGAAATGAGAAATGCATCTGAGCGACGCTTTAAAAGGCAAAGTTCAGTAATTGGGAATGACAGACACACACAAAGCATCCATCACTCATGACCTTTGCATTTCTCCCTCTATTTCTCTCATCCATTTCCCCCTGTCCCTCCATTCAGGGCAAGGACAAGAAAAGCAAAGAAAGAACCACGTCTTTATACATACAAGATGATGCTGCTAATGGTGAAGCCATTAACCTGGAATCAGCAGGACGAAAAGATTAAATGAAAGGACTGAACATGTTTTGTATGTTATAGGTACGCAGACAAACAGTTAAAGAATGCTACAGTCATTAGCACTGCTTCACTCACAATGTCAGTATTCTGTGGATGGGTAAGAAGGCTAACTGTTTGTGTCTCTCTCAATAAGTGGAATACATGAAATAAAAGAAAGGGGCGCACTTACACAGTCGAGAGGTCGTGTTTCTGTGCTGTGCTTAAATTCTAAAGATAATGGGTTCACAGAAAGTTAACGTGTTCAAATCTTGGGATTGCATTTGTTGCAAATTCTCTTCCAACGTTTTTATCACCCTCTCTCTTCTTCTGTCTGTCTTATTTTATTTCTTTTCGTTCTTTCTTCTTTCAACTGGGGTAAAATGACCAGGCCCGCGCACAAGAAACATGCTTCCCCCCTCTGTTTCTCTTAGACATGCACACACATGCACACACACGGATACACACGCTTCACATCTGGACTTGTGTTTAATTTTACGTCAAAGTCCGGACAGGAAGCACCTGTCTAGATGAAATCCTGCAAGGGAGAGAGAAAAAAGAAAGAGAGAGTATAGAGGGGACTGGAAAGGAGAGGAAAAAATACACAGAACAGAAAAACATTAATCCATCTGTTGTGGAAATGCATGTCACAGTCGTCACATTAAAGGCAACGTCAACAAACAGAGCGGACACCAAATTGGTTTGGAAAAGCAAAGTCATCTGAAATTAACACAAATTTCATCCCCTCTAAATGTTATCGCGTCTGTCTGTGATCCGAGCTGAATGCAGGTCATTCTTTTTCTCCGAGGCTCAGGGGGCCGCTCACTAGCAGCTCCGCAATTACAGAGTAGTAAAACTTCCAGATGTGGGATTACTCTTCCCTTCGCATTAGCAGATTAAAAGATCACTGTCTGGATAGAGTCACACACCTGTTGCACAGGCGTCCTGCGGGACATTCCTAACATCACATTCGACTATTAAGCTTGTGTTATCCATATATTAACGGACAGACACAATTTGCAAATGTAAAGGCTTTATGCACAACAGGTACAGCGTAGCTTTGGCAATGAAATATTGGGTTTCAGGCTCCTCCAACAATGCAACAGATGAGGAACAAAACCATGCATGTTTTGCCCATACTCGGTGATGGATTAAAATATGTCTATAAAAGTACATTGTATTCACATCACTTCTGTGATTTGTTAATATGTCTATATGGAAACATGCAGAAGTAGAATACCAGTATGTAGAGGGGCTTACACTTGATTAAGAACATTTCCTGTGCAAGGTAGTGTTCAAAATGCATATTTGATCCAGCCCAAAGATGCTGGAAGAGACTACATTTAACAAGTTTACTTTTTTGGCAAAGAAAGATGCCTCCCTGCAATCTTTGCCCATTTCAATGACTTTCCTTTCAAAATAATTAAAGTTCAAGCTACAAGTAGCAATAACAAAAAAGAGAAACGTTGGCATTTTGTCAATTTTCTAAACAGAGCTACAATGAGAGCTTGGGAATCACATCTCACCCAAAAGGTGACATTTTCACCGAGAACACATGTGACTTTAAGCCTGCTGGAGTGAGATTTATCCCAGTAGAGCGCTTGACAACATTATTGTTTGCCATGAAATATAAGGCAGCTGACCCCACGTCGGATTACATTTGTAGAGGCAGTGCTTAGATTACCACATTTTGATTTGTTTCAAGAAGATGAGTACTCACAATATCTCTCATATTAATAAGTGGAAAGACATTCAAACAACAAGTAAGGATCGGGTAATTCAAAATGTCACTAAAATAAAGTTGGAAAACTGTAGAATTTGTTTGTAAATTGTCAACTTAACACGATGAGTTCTACAAAGTACATTTAAATGCATCCCTAATGGATAATCTGGTTATTTTAATTCATTATATTTGTTAAACAAAATGTGGAAGTTGGTCGTAGTTTTTATTTTATCATGAATGTTTCCTCCAATCTTGGGGGCTGTCTTACTCTATGTTCCATATTGTCATTGAAAATATGTGATCTTTACCCCGATTAGTGAAATTACTCCCTTCCTGTTTCAGATTGAGCTCAGTGACACAGAAGATTACTGACATTTAAAATTACTAACATGCAGTCCGGGGGAAACTTTGGGCCAACTCACTCACGCAACGTTCTCAGTGTGCCTTTTACATCGAGACATAACCTGATGTTTATGTCAGAACACGTCTGTTAATTGATTCGGTCAGAACTCAGGTCTGTGCTGCGGGTAATGTCCCATCGACGGGGAGGACGCCAGCTGTGGGCACGTACAACCTGTTCCACTCCAGCGTGCAGCCGTAGACTACAAAGCTTAGGTGTGCCAGAGTGTGTTAAGCTCAACACGTGCACTCCAGGTGACATCAGACAGCTGCTACCTGGGGTTAAAAGTCGTCAAAAGGTAGTAAAGTTTGATGCTGCATGTATTCAGTTATGGCCACAGGTAACGGTCAATGTGCGGTCATCTGTCTGCATCTAATGTTTCACAGCGCTCTCAAAACTATTTTTATTATACAGGAATTAAAGAACATGCCACCATCACTAGTACAAAGAAATACATTTGATTATGTTTGTTGAGGTATAAACAAGTGCTGGGATGCTTGATTGAACATAATGATTATATCAAATGTGGCCTTGAATTTGAAAAACTAAATTTGATTATTTGGGCAAAAATATTTTAAGCACAAATGTCGCTTCCTCAATATTTCTCTAGTATTTATTGGTTTTCTTAATGACAAGGAACTATAAAAAAGTCTATTAAATGTTGCTAAAGTCAAAATGTTACCATTTCCTACAGACCTTAATTCCTGATTGATCATGTGTGTTGTGATTTATGCTTATTCCATTTATTAATGTATTGTTTAGTTTGTTTATAATGCCCTCAGTTTGAATCCATGTAATGAACACTGATGTGATGTGCCTTTTTCTGGTGTATAGAAAAAAACTGTGGTCGGTATTTGACAATGTTTGATGTCTGGTTGTGAGCCAAATTGACTTTAATCAACTAATTAATTAGTGCATGTTGGCAGTGTATTCTTCTAGTGTAACTATGAGAGATGGGAGTGTAGAGAAAAGCCATCAATTACACACAGTGTGCAGGAACACCGAGGCTGCACTAGATACAATGAAGCTCTATTAACTCTGTTGGTGTCTCATTAATGTTTCAGTATTTATTTCACAAAAGATAGATCAATTTGTCTTGGCGCTGATCTGATTGATTTAACAAATAAAGTGAAATTCATAACCTGTTTTAATGACAAAGGTAAAGCTTCCATTGAAGGTAAAATCCACACACATCAATCTGTGTTCTTCGCTGCAATTCAGGTTTCATTTGGAGATGAAATGCTGTAATTGACTTCTCGATGTGCCTGTCATCCAATAACCTCGCTCGCCTATCTCGATATCAGATAGTGATTTCCTACATTTCGCAGGATGACTTTCAGCGGCCCCAGAGGACATGCCTGAACCTGTTGCATCCCGTTGTTGGTTTAACGTGTAGGTGGAGGAAGCATTAGTGCAAGCGATAGGGATAATAGGAGCAAGAGAGCAAATGTCTTTATGGTGGAGGAAAATGAATCATGCCTGGAACACACCGTGCAACATGTGTTATATCTCTCTTGTACTGGAGGAATTATGCTTTTCCATTTTCTCGTATGATGTTAAATATAAAGTATAGAAATAAGCCTTATTTAAAACATGCAGGAATATTTTATATTGGCGAAAATGTGCTATTAGACTTCACTGTAGCTGTAATTGCTTAGTAACTTGTGCAGAAGGGACAATTATGCTAATCTCCAGGTTCACATTTGTATGTTGTGCCTTTGCTGTGACATGTTTACATGGTTCAATTCTCAAAAAGGTCTTCTCAAACCGGAGGGAACTTTGGGATGTTAGCCTTTGCAGACCCTTTACATGCACGGAAACCTAAATAACACAGTACAACTATAAGGTAAACAACCCCAAAAGCATAATAGGTCCCCTTTTACTAACTCAAGCTGGGCTTTTCAATCAAGGCTCTATATTTAACTTTGTCCAGGCCAGTGATCACATTTCAGCACAAAATACCTGTCTATTGAGATTGGTCATTAAGAACTAAATGTCTTATTTTTGTAAGACTTGGAAGTAAATGCTCTTGAGCCAGTTTCAAAATGGTTACACAACGATATGAGCACTGTCTAGTGTTACCTGTATTAAGGGGATAACATTAAGATAGCTCAGAGAGTTATAACAAACAGACAGAGGCAGTTACATCCATGGCCATTTCCCTTTTTCTTCCTTCCCTCCTCCCTTTTGCCTTCTTCAAGGTCAATCGTCAGAGTGAGGCTGCATGTCACCGCTCCTTTGTCTATTCAGATAAAATTG
Organism: Notothenia coriiceps; assembly: GCF_000735185.1. Taxonomy (NCBI): domain Eukaryota; kingdom Metazoa; phylum Chordata; class Actinopteri; order Perciformes; family Nototheniidae; genus Notothenia; species Notothenia coriiceps. The sequence goes on from NW_011343915.1 coordinate 132,472, forward strand.
CTGCATTCATCGTATGTCAGATAAACCTCAAAAAGGGAGTGAGGAGGGTATAGTGAGAGGGAGAGAGGGCGGGAAGAAAGGAAGAGGTAAAAAAACAACACCCCTGTCACAGCGTCCTCCAGCCTGCTCTGTTTTTATCTGTCCATGACAAATTCAAGCGTTCATTCCCTCCTCTCCTCTTTCCTCCACGTTTTCTCTTCACCTTATCTACTGTCTCAGCACTGCATCACTTGCCATTTTAGAATAATGTCCCCCCATGTCTATAATGACATTGCCTTTGTGCTTCAGATTACCTTGGGATTTTCAGTCCTCCCACCCCCCGACACATAGATGCTGGAATAAGGATACAATCACACACACGCAGACACACACTAACACGCATATGTCCAACCAAATCTGTCCGTATACCTTGAGAAAGACTAACTGAATTAAGGTAAATCATTGACCAGCATGTGTCTTAATAAAAGAAAGGCTATGAGGGGAATCGGTGAATACATCTATTATCTCAGACTGAAAGCAGTCAAATCAGTGCGTCATGGTTTGAGCCTGAATCTGGAGTATACACATAATACATTTAGAATACAAACTCAAGTGTTGCATGTTAAAAGTTAACCATATTATTTGAAACTGAGCAACCTTGAGTCCATCATTTAACAACCTTTACTTTCTGGAAAACATATCTTAGCACATTACATGTATATCCTGATAATGAATGAATGAATGAAATGTGTTCAAGTTAAAACAATCAAATGAAAATGTTCATAAAGGTTCCTTATATTTGCAGCTTGTATCTTACAGAGCAAGCTCTCCCAATATAGACATCATTTCCAGGTAGCATGAGACATGAAGCCAGTCTGCAGCATGTATTATTTCTGTGCTCTGATGAGCTCCTTAAACTGTGACAGGTCCTTCTCTCCCCTGCCTGGCCATGTCTCTTAATGAGATGGTAATCAGCCAGTCATCATCAGTGGGACCATGCAGGACATATAATGAGAACATTAGGCTGCATACTGAAAGGACCCCCTGCCGGGTGGAGGATCAATGGTCTGGCCTGATGAAAGGTGGATGTTGCTGCTGATGGTTGGAGGGAGAGAGGGAGGGAGAGAGAGGCGGAGAGTTGTGGTGTTGATTGTCCAACACATTATGTACTGTTGCCAATCTTTTTTACTCACAGAGAAGTCACACAGATGTATAGAAACAGAAAAACAGTACACAGAGGGATTTGTATAATCTTTTTGCTTCTTAATTATTTTTTATTCCATTTGATTTGAAGATCCATCAATGCTAACACTGTCACAACACTGTTCCGGTCAGGCTTGTGGTTATGTTGTTTACTTTCATGAATTCCCTGACAATTGGCTTCCAAATGGTCTACGTTTCAAGCTGTGCTACAGTGGACACAAAAACCCCGAACTATCTGAGAGTGGTAAAGGTTTGTCAGTTGGCGCATTTTACAAAAAAAATCAAAGAGGACGAGTTTTTATTATAAACTCAGAAAATCATATGGAAAACAGAAACGTACCCAATTTCTGACCAACAAAAGGAAATAATGTTATGACTCCACAGAAGCTGGGATGTTGCGTTGGTTTAGGAATCAAGCGCCAGCCTTGTAGTTCATATGGTCGTTGTATTTCATCGCCTAACGCTCACTTTGAATGAGCACAATTAGTTCATGCCTGCTTTCTATCAAAAAGGGATTTTGTAAAATGTAATGCAAAATAAGTTTGCAGGGCATGAGCTCTTGTTTAAATATCTGATTAGACCTATTTAGTCAGTTTTGAAGCTACAAAGCATTTTATTTCATCTTACTTTCTTAAAATCTGAAAGTGAACTGGCTGTGTGAGGGAAGGAGGAAGGGTCAAGGAAAGGATGTTTTAGTTTCCTAGGCCTTAAACTGACCAACGCTTCACCCATTTTTTCTACCAATAAAAATGTTTGCTCATCTTTACTGGTGAGTGTTATTTGGCGAAAGTAGTGCCTATAGTGAAAACCACCAGGGCATAGAGTACTTAACGCAAACAGTGTCACCTGGGTAAAGAATAACAAGAATCTTGGAATCTATCACTGTAAGTCAAAATACTTCACCCCAGGGTCTTGCCTCAAAAGGATGTCACTTCTGAACATGTGTGTGCCATTCTCTATACATGCAGCTGTTTAAGTGTCACTGGTTTTTAAATCATATTTCAAATAGTCAAAATATAAAAAATACATAAATAAAGGGATTACCCTGCATGTTTATTTAGAGAGTTTAGCAAAATACATTACAACTAACTAGCTGGTTAGCTTTATGTTGTCTCCATGATCACTTACAATGTGTATATTCTGACTTATTTACAAGTAGGCAAAAATAAATAATAGCATTAAACAAGGGTTACATTCTTAGATGGTGTGAGGATGCCTTTAAACAAAACAAGGCAATAAAGACTGCCTTCAAAGCAGTGTATACATGCTTTATAGGGGAACAGCAGCAATAGATATCCTAAACTCATCAAAGATCATAAAAAAAAATCACTCTGTGCCAAGCAGGTTCTTTATGTCTTCAAATAAAAACAACCTTTCTTCCCCTTGAGCTCATAGGCTTGTATTTGTGCATTTGGATTAATTTGGTACATCCCAGTTTAATACAGTACTAGGAAATAAAAAAGAGAATGAGAACAAGTGTCTTTCAGTGTGAGTGAGCCATCTTGGTCACATTCAGCTGTAGAACAATCCAGACACATGAGAAGCACCAGAACATGACAACCCCCCCCCCCCCATGTTGTACATCATAAAAGCTGCTGTGACAAGTCAGATGTGGAGGATGAACTCTCCCACCCCAACTTCCCTTTTCCATATAAACCATTTGGTAACCCTTTATGGATTTCACATATGTATATTCTTATTTATGTCCACTCTGTCTTCTATCATCACTATGAAACGCAGTCCCCATTTGAATCCGGCCATAAAACCGACTGGAGTCACGTTAATTGTCAGACAAAGACGCATGTTCTGATCATAAATGCTGTGCTACTCGCTGCTGCTTTAAATCACAGACCAATCTATCCCTCCCCTCGCTGAAGCCTTCCAAAGTCATTTGGCCTCAATTTGTAATAAAAGAAAGACCAGCAGAGAATGCGTTGCCAGTGCCGACGATACGCTCCTCGTTTGTGTTTTGCATTTTTTCACCTTTTCTCTCGTCGCAGTGAATGACTTTTAATCTAATAAACATTGCATGAGCCCACTGACCAGAACAAAGGGGAAGGAAAAAAACATCTTTCTGAACATCTATCAGATCGCTCTTGTTAAAAAAAAGCAAGGGGGGGTTGGGGGAGATCCTTAATAGGAATGGGGTAGGATATAAGGTTTCATGCCAAGATCATAAAATTACTGAAGAATAAAAGCCATTCATTTCACATGACATCACCACCTTCGGAGAATGTGAGCTTCTCTTTACAAAGAGGACAAAATGTTTCCACCGTTGACTTCAGTGCTGCTGTTGTCTGACAAGACATACAACATGGCAGAACAAAGAGTGGGATTAGCCTCCCTGTTATTGGCTGGAGCTTTTGAAACGCGCAATAAAAATATAATATTCTTAACAGTATAGCCGTCCTGGTACATAGTTTATATATATATATGATCATACAGGGAGAGACAGTGCTTGCGGCACATTTGAATGGATTTCTTTCTTGTACAATGTGGGCTCAGTAAAAGTTAACACACGCCTCACAATGACCCTAGCGGTGAAATCACAAAGCAACGGCTTACACAACAGGGATGATGAATAGCTGCCCATCACCAGCCAACTTGTTACCTCAGTATACTGCAGTACAGTTAAATACTTGCACTTAAAACCTTCCCTCTTACGAGTGCTATTCGTACTGCCCACTAATTTATACTTAAGCGCCAGTTTCCAGCAGGATTGCAACCATTATGTTTATTCACATGGCTGTCAGTCACTCGCCATGGAACCAGGTCAAATCAGTCTTGACACAAATGATACAGCACTGGAGCATGCTCCAGGGTAGTGACGGTTGGCCTGAGTACTTCTCAGGCACAGTATCACAGAGAAACACATAATTTCCAACCTGCTTAACAGCAAATCCATGCCACACTCAAAGAGATATACATTCGCAAATGGATTTGCTAACCGAGGTATATCTTCCATCAGCAGTGAGTCTCCACATGTGGGCGAGAGGAGGAGGTTTAGTGACTTTAAATATAAATCAGTGGTGTACTAAACAATATATGCAGCACATGAACTCAGGTGGCTCATCCTTCCTGCTAGCGCCTCTCACAATGCGTGTACAGAGGTTTTAAGGACAGAGGGCCGATAATGATTGGCAGTGTCAATGAGTGGCCTCACATCCATCTGTTTTTCTGTATTGGTTTATCTACATAAAACAACCAGGGATGCCACATTCAAAACACAGGCAGACATTATTAACCGTATAAAATAATAATTTCATTTTTCTCCCTCTCTCGCAGAAATGTGACACATCATCTGGCACGGTATTGCGTTGCCCGGGGTGAGGGCCCTGCACAGTAGATGGACCGCTGTAATTTCTCATCTATCAAATTATGGTTTATTGTTCAGCACAGCAACCCCGGGCTACACACAACCCTGTGCACTGACAGTTATGAAACATTATATTCCCACTGTCATAGTCCAGGCCCAAGACAAAGCTTAGGAAGAAAAGAGAAAGAAAAGAGAAAAGAATAAAAAAAACTCCAAAGTAATCTCAACACTCGTCACGTCTATGTTAAACAGAGCTTTGATCATAGCAGTTCAAGCCACTGTTGCTATTCCTGGGGTTTGCTAACGACATTAGGTTACTCAAATTGCCATTAGCCACTACTGTATAAGCTTGTTTATTATTGCCATGGTAATGATTTTTCTAGCAAATGAAATTTGTCGGCAGGAAATTGTGTTTAATGCTGGTCTAATGAGTCTGCTGTAAATTAGCCGGCATGCCAGCGTGGATGACTAAAAGGCCTTTAAGTAACCTTTGGTCTCTGTTGAGGGTAATTTGATACTGCCACTGATGATTCACTTAGCAGGGCTAAAAGCTATAGGCTTGCATCTCAAGAAGGACATGTGAAACTACTATCGCTTTTAAACTAGAAGTGAATGTGAAAATAATCAAATAGACTTGCCACTGGGTGACTTGAAAACGGTGAACATGAACTCTTGACTGGAGTCAAACCAGTTTAGTGTTTTTGTCACCAAGGTCAAGGTTCAGCTACACATACAATTAGCCGGTCTCAGATCTTGGCCAACAAGAGGAAGCATCTCCCTAAGATGGTGACCATTTCCCATGAGTCCACTGTGTTTACAGAAGAGTTGCTTATGAACTGCAACTCAAACTATAATCCGTTATTTCTGATCAAATGCAATTAACACATGAATTGCTTGGGTAGACACACAGGGCCTCTGACATTGGTCATCAATTGGCATATTATTTAAAAACAGAACGATAAACAGCTAATATATATATTTTTTAAATCACAAAATATTTTAATTGGTGTACTCCAGCAAAACATCTTGTAAAAGATAATGTTTTATTCAGATCAAAAACAGTTCCTTCAAACAAACACAAACAGAATCAGTGCATCAAGAGACTTTCTGATCCAAAAAGTGTGTTTCTGTGGCTTATGCGCTACCAGGCACGTGGCGTGTGTCCTTGGCTCGGTGCCAGGTTTGCAGTGAAGACGGAGCTTCCTGATGCATCTGCGTATGCAAAAATGTGTGTGAGCGCGTGTGAGAGTGTACACACATCGCGGGCACCCCCTCAGGTCGGGGGAAGCACACGTGGGTATCCCGAGAGGAAGTCACCCTGCTCCGTCACAGGCCTGGCAGCCACACCCCCCTGGCATATTCCCCTGAGGTTTGATAAGAGGTGTGTGTGTCTGTGTGTGTCTGTGTGTGTCTGTGTGTGTCTGTGTCTGTGTGTGTCTGTGTGTGACTGTGCGTCTTGTGTTTTAATGGTGTGACATTCCCCCTTAATGCAGGTGGCCCCTCAATCTGAAACCCTTCCTCTTTAGACACTCGTCTGTGTTTAGTGCCACCCCCTGCCGCGCCCCCATCTAACCCCCCGTGTCCCTGTACCTCCCACCGCACGTCGCCCACCCACGTCGCCCCCCCCCTCCTCCGGCAACACGTGCCCCCTCTTAGTGCCAACATGCCCTTGTCCCCCCTCTTCTCCCTTTCCTTTTCATCCCCCCTCCACTCCACCAGTGTTTTCCCACGCCCGCCTCTCTCTGTCATCATGTAGTAGGAGTGGTATCACCGCACGTGCCACTTTTTTGTGCCAACAAGCTCCCCTGTGGCCCTCCTGCCCCCCCACCTTTCTGTCTTCCTCCCCCCCATCGTGTTTTACCCCCCGCCCAACTCCCGCCCCCTCTTTTTCACACTGTTCCTCTCATCGCTATGTAAATGGGGTACCAGGCTATTTTGCATACGGCTGTTTAGTCCTTTGTGGCAGGCGGGGCGGCATGCGAATATGCAAAACGGTGATGGGGAAGCATTTTGTAGTGTGATGAGGAAGGGGAGACAGCGTAACTGTGAAAGAAGCCGCCGTGTGTGCGTATGCTTGTGCGTATGTATGTGTTTTCCAACAGATTCTTTGGCTCGTCAGAGCGATGCTTGGTACAGGAGCGAGTGCCATCAGAACCAAAGCCCGGTTGACCAACGTGGCGATGGAATACCACCCCTAGCAGCCATAAATCCTACGTGGAGGGATTCTCTCATCTTCTGTGGCCTTTTATTCCATTTAAGGGACAATGCAAGGAAAGGTCTTTTTTTCTCTCTCAATGCATCGTTACTGTAAATCCACACGATACTGAATCTGCAAATATCAGCGGCAAATTAAGAAGAAAGGAAACGGGACGGTTCTTTTTTCCGCTTCCTTTTCTTCACCCATATCCTTCTCTCCTACTTATCTGTGGCGGAGAGCCAATGGTTCATTATAATTGGTCGTTGTCATCATGCAGATGACACACAGTCAGCGCTCTGAATATCATTAGCGCCTTTGCATACCTCCGCTCCTTTTTCTTTTTTTTCTGTCCTTTCTTCTTGTTCCTTCATTCCGAGGCTCGTTTCGGATTCGATATTCCAAAGGTAATTATTATCCACGAAGCAGCCTATCAATATGTAGAGATAGGCATAATAACGAATGAAGGTGCGTGTCTGATTGTCGTTTTCTCTTTCGCCATTTCCAGCGCAAATGTAGAAGAATCTTCCGGCGTGTGCGGGAGAATAAGAGTGTATTTTATGTGATTGTATTTGACTCTCCTTTGCAGTGGAGTCCTTTGTAAATCTCTGTGGTTAAAGAGTGTTCTTTGCTCTTCTCCCCCCTCGCCCCCTCCTTTGCATAAATCAGCTTCTCCTTGGGTAGAATAATAGCTCTTAATTCTTCTCTGCAGCTCTTGCCTTCTGATCCATGGCAAAAAGAAAGAGCCAGACGGTCAATTTGCATACTCCGCATACTGATGAGGCGTGTGTTGCCTGCTGCCTAATTGCCAAGTCCTCCAGTGACTCTCTCTCCTCCTGCAGCTCTTGCTTTTAACTCTTGCTCGCCCAATCGCCATCCCTTCGTCTCCATAGAAATCCATCGTCGCATTGAGCATTAATTCATCCGGAGGGGCGTATAGAAACAAAAGAGAGACAAGAAATTAACAGCAGCATATCGCAGTGACGAGCGCTTCGTTCGTTCACCTTCGTTTATTCCCCCGTCTGTGTTTATTGGCTAATTTGCGGCTCCTCTCGCTCGCGGCGGCTCTCCTTAAGCTACCCTCTTTGTCTTTGCCTTTGAAATTTACAAAATCTTACAAGAAATCAATACTTAATTGATTATTCACTTTCCTGCAGCCTCAAACGACCGGCGAGTGCACGTGCGTATTCAATCCGGCGTGTGTCTGTGTGTATGTGTGAGTGAGTCTCTGGTAGATCCCAAGGTATTCCCAGTTCTTGCGAGGCAGCAGGCGGACGAGGTGGCAGGGAGCTCTGAGAGAAGCACTCTGCAGCATCAACGTGCATGAGTGTGTGTGTTTGGTGTGTGTGTGTGTGTGTGTGTGTGTGTGTGTGTGTGTGTGTGTGTGTGTGTGTGTGTGTGTTATCAGAGAGTTATGTGGGCACACAAGACGTACCAGGGTCCCGTCAATAGCACCAGAGCCAGGGAAGTTCCAAGGTTTGAAGAGGGTTTACTTCACACAGCCTTTTTGCTCAAACAGCCATCCAGAGGAGGGAGAAGCATGGATTTCAACAACAACAACAACAATAACAACAACAAACCAACACCATGGGCACAGGAAGTACAGCAGGTTCCAAGCAGGATACGGAAAGGAGTATATCCTCGTTTTTCCGGGCTTTTTTCTGGTGTGTTTGCGGCGCTTCTTTGTTTTCCGTCCTGGCTCCAAGAGGAGAGCAGGGCAAGATGCCACCTGGACCCTTTAGAGAACTCTGTGGCGAAGTGGGCGCGGAAATAGGGGCGTGAAGAGAGGGGCGTGAGGAGGAGGAGGAGGAGGAGGAGAGAGAGAGGGGTAAAGGGTGCCTGGCGCCTGCCTCTGATATGCCATAAGGATGGCAAGCACGTAATGACAGCAAATATAGAGCAGATTGGCTTGGAGGACGAGGAGGAGGAGGAGGAGGATGCGAAACAGGGAAAGGGGGAGAGGAGACAGATGGCAAAGCTGGCCTTGTGCCAACGATACCAAGACATGACGAAGCAGGGAAACCTCCCCCTACACTCTGACACTTGTTGCCTCTGTGTGTTTATGTGTTAGGAGCACATGCCAGGGCACATACTGTAGCAGGAAATTCCCGAACAAGACCACAGCGCTTCACTTCCTCCATGTTCCCTCAATGGAGCCAGTGAACTGTTCTCGCCGTCTATCTAGGAAGTAATGACGATAATTTAATGATTCAATATCCCTGTATGCACTTGGTGAGATATTAAAGTATGTATGAGAGCCTAAAGCAAAATGAGGGTGAAAGATGGAGGTCTGGCCTTCAATTTGACCTCCATTTATGCAACGTGGCAAAGGTCGAATATTGACTCTCCTCATACGTCCTTTTTCATGGCCATCAAAAATAGATGTTGCAGCCCACCTCAATCTTCTGCTTTTTTATATATACATAATGACATTTGAGTTCTAGTGGGAAAAATGAATTTTTGTCTCGCAGTGTTCAGGAATAAAAACTGCTGGCTTGTGTTGGTTTATGACAAGGAAAACGGATGGCAGCTAGATAGAGTATTAAGATGTTCATAGTGAAATGTGCTGAGCAAACATCTTCCTGCACCAGCAGACGTGCTCTGTGTGTGGGAGAAAGAGAGGGAGAGAAATGTATTTGTGTAGGGTTTTTCTTTTTTTGGGGGGGGGGGGGTTGAAAAACACATACTGCACTGTATCCCTGTCTGTTTGAATGTGTGCCAACGAAGCATGAGGCAAAAGTAAAACATGCATCATGTGAAACCTGCCATCCAGGTATGCTGAATATTATTGGCATGCTGGTGTATAAGACATGCAGAAAAAGCGTCTCAGACATGCTGGAGCACACCCCAGGGTGTTTTGAAATGGCCACAAGATTGGAAATGTGTTTAATTTTCTACGTTTTATTGTTTTGCATGATTGGCAGAGACGCAGTGCGTGGGAGTAGATTGGGCAAAGCTCTGTCGTGTGCAGATAAAGAGGAATGTTATCATATTCTGTGTGTTCATATGTGTGTGTGTGTGTTTGGGTATACTGGATGAAGGGAAGGGGGGGTTAGCCAAATCAAACACCTTATTTGAATAAGAACAATCAGAGCCCAAAAATCGAGCAGAGAGAGAGAGGGAGGAAAGAAAAGCGAGGCGATCTGACTTGCGAATCAGGCAATGCATATCTGCATGCTAATTATGTGACAAGAAGGGGGGAAAACGAGGGGAAAGCGCCCCCCATGCGCCAGACAGAGCAAGGGCGAAGGAGGAAAGACATAGCAGACACAAGAGAGAAACGAAGGGGGACGAGCGACTGCGCAAACGGACAAACAAACGAAGGAATCAAAGGTAGCTGTAGACGAGGTGGCTAATTAATTCCCCATCAGCTTTGATTCTGAAGCATTTGCTTTTCTCTGGAAACAAATCGACACGCGAGGAGTAGGAGAAAGAAGCGGAGGACGAGAGCAGGGATTGGAGCGGGGTTGGGGGGCAACCCGAAAATTAAAATTATTGATCAATCTAAGGGCGTTGAGGGTTGAAGAGCGGGGGCATTTTGAGAATGTAATTAGAGCGGACTGGGACCAAGGCTGGAATGATAATAGATGACGTTGGAATTCATCATGGCGATTGGCCATTAATCTCCATTAACGCCGACCAGGATATTAAAAATTCTAATTGGAGGGACGCAAATGATGTGGCTGGTGTGTGTGTATGTGTGTGATCTCGGGTGTTTTGCGATAATTGCCACCGCGGGGGAATTGTGTCCCGAGGTATAATATATCAACTGCATTAGCCGCTGATTAGAATTATGAACTGTTGACGACGCAGCGCAGAGTTTAATGCTGCTTTGTTTCTATTTTAATATTTGTCTAATATAATGTATATCATGTTTCATGAATGGTTTGTGATCTGGAGTGAATTGTGTTTGTCTGTGTGTGTTTGAATAAGTGTTTGGGTTCTTTGTATGTACATTTATGGTTTGTTGTTTTTGAGTGTTGACGCTTTATATTGATGCACAAATGTGATTTTCCTTTGCATGATCATTCCAAAAAAAATTCTGTTTTTTTTTCCATAAAGAAGATTATTAATAACTGTTTCAAAAATCTGTCAAGAAACTATGAAAAACAGAGTGTCATTTCTGTAAGCTATGCAATAAATAAATTATTTGTCAAACAAAATCAAAAAAAGTTGTATCCTTCATCATCTGTGTGTGTCACTTGGTGGTGACAGACAAAAAACAGGAATCTCCCACGCAGAGCACAAGGAGAAGCCCCTCTGAGAAGTCCTCAGCCCCCTGTGATGTCATCAGTAGTGGACTTGGATCTGCTGTTTGCACTAAGTTACATCAGCCCAGATTAAGGAGCACGGATGACAGGCCGATACCGTGTTTATCAATATCTCCACCACCTTGCATGACTGTGCTGTGACACTGTCAATAGATTATGAAATCCTACTGTGTCAGCTATTCAATATTACAAATTGCCTGTGTGTAGTCGGCATGCATGCGTGTGATCCCGTTGGTGTGTGTGTGGGACCATGACGTAAATATGCAAGAGGTTAATGCATATGTTCCTGTAATGTCTCCGTGTATTCACTCTGCATGATTAGGAACCGTCCTTGAACTACTAAGATGAAACTGCAACCCCCAACTCTGCCACACACACACACACACACACACACACACACACACACACACACACACACACACACACACACACACACACACACACACACACACACACACACACACACACACACTNGGGTGTCCTCTGTCATTTCATCTTTTCATTTTCCATTCCCACTGACGGCAGTGTTTGATGCAGAAGCCGATTATTGTGGGATTTCTCTTTGTTCTCCGCCATTAGAGCCTGAGATAAGCAGCGGACAAGCAAATGGAATTTTCTCATTCAAATCCTCCCCTTCCTTTTCCCAGTATCTTCCTTGTTTCTTTTCCGCCTCTTCTGCTCCTTTTTCTCCTCACTATTCCCAGCTCTGTGTCCACTAGCTGAGGCGCTGATCAGATTTAGCCCCTTGGAAAACGAGATTTCAAGCGCCTCAGTTCATCGCACAATGCCGAGCATGACCTTTGCTTTGTTTCTGTCTCCGTGTCTCTCTTGCAACATTTCTACAGTATGCACAGTCGGGGGCAGGCATACACACTCGGATAAACACACACTCAAACACACTACTTCCCTTTGAAGTGCATTTGACACAGACTCTCAACACACTTTATTAAGACTGAGAACAATTTGGGAACAGAACAATAAAAAAAAACAGAATGTGGATAAAACAGCCAACAGTGTAAACTCGCTGTTTGCTCTTGCGAGATGAAGACGGTACCTTTGGGTCTCGACTTGGTCTTTGAGGTGAAAGTGTGGGTGTTAGGTCTGATCTAAAGAGAAGACACATGCTCTGATTCCCTTACGTATTGTTAAATAAAGTGTTCTAAGGGAGGAGCTACATCCTTGTGGCTTCTTTTTCAAAGGATAAACTCAACTCGGTGTTTTTTCAACCCCATGTCCCTCCCTTGCCTGTTCTCAATCCCAGGTTGCAAACCGACATTTATCTGCGCCTGGTACAGAGGCACCATGAACTTTTTAACATCTGTATGGGATGAGTTAGGCATTAAACGCACTCCATTGTTAACACATTTGTGGGGATATGAGGCGTTCAGAGCAAATTCACATAACGAACTAAAAGAGGCCCTGTTGTGCTTTTTGGGATTCTCCCTTTCATGTAGTGTGTTATATGTGCATGTAAATGGTCTGCAAAGGCTAGAATCCCTGTGTTCCCCTGCCTGAAACACCTCCATTGGACTCCTTTGTTTACTTCCTGAACATAGTGGCATCACTATGTAGCTCTCGTACTTCAATGTGCTAGTGCTCTAACACATTGAAGTGGTAGGCAGAGGACAGGCAGTATGAGAAAAATAAAGAGGTGTTTGAGCATTAAAGCATTGAAACATGTCACAGTAGAGCCACTAAATACACATTTGAACCTGAAAATGACTGTTATAGGGACCCTTTAACTTGTGTACACCTTGAATTATTGAAATGCAAAACACAAACTTTTCCCAAGTGCAAACCATTAGCTTTGCCTATATCTAAGTTACTGTTAGGGGTAGCCTCTGTGTTAAAAAAAGTGGCGCCAAGGGGTCCAAACCCAGGGTCCATATGTAATGAGTTAGGAAACAGAAGGGGTGTCTCTTCCGAGGCTTGAATCACCCTCCTCAGCTGCTAATACGAAAAATAAAAAAGTCCCTATACCACCTCGTCTCTGCTGCTTCACCTTGAAGTACAACCCCCCCCCCCCCCTTCCTCAATAGGATCATTTCAAACAACTATTTCATTCAGGGATGGTAATCAGACAGAGAGCCACACACACGAGGTAATGGCAGTAAGTGATTAGGTTCACAGATGAGGGATCATTTTTGTCCATTTTCTGGGAAACGGTGATTGCTCACAGCATTCATTAGCAAATCACAGAGGTCAAATGATCCAGAGGCAGCACCCGCTCTTTTAAAAACCACATCGCACAGCCCAAGATGAGTAAAATGAGATGGCACATTAATAGACATAGCCCTAAACTAGTTCCACAGATGAAAAGGACAGCGAGTTTTCATGTCCTTGATGTCGCTGGAAAGTATAGAAGAATTTGTAAACAGCATTTAGTTCAGTAGGATGAGCGTTAATTAGCAACAAGAACCAGTTGCACAAGAATATCTGTTGTTGTAGCTGCTGTTGCGGGGGTATATATACGGCACATTTTGAACGACACAGTGTGTGAATGTATCATTGAAATGTGTAATCCCCGAGCAGCTGGGGAGCGTGTGTGATGGAGAGAGCTGGGCTTCATCACAGCCTCCACAGGAGATGCGTCCAGAGTGAGGGAGACAGACAGAGACGTAGAGATTGAGAGGGAGAAGGAGGGAGGAGGAGAGACACCATACTGACAGTGTGAATGATACATCATATGATTGTCTTGGACAGAGCTGTTCTCTCTGACTGCATATACTGCACTCTCCCACTGTCCTCCATTTCACAAGCCCTGGTGGACTGATTTATTACACTCAACAAAACTGCTATACGAGACTCGCTGTTGCTGCCCATAAGTTTTCAAAGTTTTTCTCAGGGGGATATTCCCAGAATAAATGCGTGTGTTTTCTTATTTTAATGTATCATTGTTTGTGTTTCCCCAATAAGAGCGATGGCTAGTCTTACTTAAGTAAATATGGATGTAAACTTAGATTTGAAAGACGAAAGCAGTCCGTTCAAACTTTGTATTTTTCCCGTAACTATCCATAATGACAACAATTCTTTTCTAATGACGTTATTCAATGGCTCTTGACTTTGTTTTTTGCTAGCTGTTATAAGATCGATAGCAAAATCACACAAAAGTGGCATATCAAGACATATTTAAGGGGATATATCTGACATCCACTTTTGTTTTATCTACCATCTACTTGTCAATAAGGATCAATAATACTTGAAGTATGAAGCTTTTCCTTCCTTCTCCTCCCTCTGCTCTTCAAGCAAAGGGCCGGAATAAACACATGTCATCAGTTGGAGAACAAGAATGGTGTGTTTGTGGGATGTAGGTTACATTTCAAAGGTTTGAAAGGCCAGAGAAAGCTACCGTTTGTGAATTATTGAAGAGGTAAGGGATAGGATAGAGAATATGAGTGAGTAGCATTTAGAGTTCAGAAGAGCCGGCTCACAGTGAAGTTCTATGTGCACGACTACGATGGTAAATCTATATACGCTAACCTTTCTTTGTCTTTAGTTTTATTGAAATTGACTGGTCAGGGGGCCGGTATTTCATCAGGGTAGTACGGAGTGGATTCAGTCCCTCCTGATTCCAGACCTCCTTCATTCCTCAACTTACAAACTGTGTACGAGGATGATGAAATCTGCCCAATTCTGCCTGGAACTCATATCCAGCTTTTTGACATTTTCCCACTCGATAAAAACTCCAGCTTTACCCTCACGATCCAGCACTGTTATTCAGTTTGAAATAACTAAAACATTGTTGTTCCTGATGATATTTGCCACACAATCACGGTATTGAAACATCACACAGTATAGCTTCTCTAAGCATGTAATTGGTTTTGGACATATACATGTTGTACGGCCCATTCGCACCTATTTTCTAAATGTGCCCATTTACCGTAAATAGAGACAATCATCAGAAATGACAACATATGGAATTGCTAAAAGGATTAGGCATAAACATCTCCCGTATCTCCAGCCGCCGCCCCGCTGAGGGAGGGCAGGTCGGCAAATAGGCTTTTCACATTTCAGACACCACAATGTCACTCCATCTCATTGCGGCATCCATTACGTGCTACCTTGGGAATGAGGAGAGGTCCATGCAGAGAATCAGGGCAGAAAATGGCCGCCCGTGAGGAGGGGTAAAATGGCCAGCGTTATTATTCTGGCTCCCCCCAGGGGGAATTGGCCTGAATATAGATATGCAACATTATAAAACCAGGTTATTATCTGGGTGCGGGGTAACGGCCTCTTGCCTCCGTCTCCCCTATGACACATACACACTGATAAACACACACGCACGAGCACGCACATATTATAAAATGTGTGCTGGTGTATACTGTGATGATTGTCGCGCTTCTTGTGATTGAGAGATGTTTTCCACCCCTATTGATGCCATTTGTCTGTTTTCATCATGTGTCTTTATTTTTGGGGATTTCTTTTATTTACAGAAAATTCGCATCATGCTTCCCCCTGTTCTCCTCTCTGCCATTACCCTCCAAGTATACATCATTTTATGGTGCAATGATATTTCCATTTTCAGTAATGGAGCTTTATATCAGCGAGTATTATTCACTTACAGGCTGCTTGCTTTCAAACATAAAATTACTTTGGTAATAAATGTGTTATTTGAGTCGATAGTGTGTGTGTGTGTGTGTGTGTGTGTGTGTGTGTGTGTGTGTGTGTGTGTGTGTGTGTGTGTGATGTTGCCTCATTAAAGCAGTAGTAAATAGTGCAATGCGTCACTGGTCCAAATGTTTTAATGATGTTCCCCACATCTCGTAAAGATAAACAAACTTCTAATCAAAACAGGACGAATAAACTTTATTTTCTGGTCATTTTCAAAGTATATAGAATATACAATCTAAATGCTTTGAGTGAAACAGTACGAAAAAGAGGATGTAAACACGATTTCAGACGAACATGTTTACCGTTGAGTTTGTGAAGAGGAGGGACATTTACCTTTTTACTCATTTTTGAAATCTCTTTTAATCACACCATGATGATGCTTTAGCAATTACAGTCCAATTGAATGGAGCTGCTCTTGTGTCCTCGCTGCACTCAGACACTCCAGCCTCATTCATCTGATCCTCTTTAAATGTGAATGTGTGTGAGGGCCTCAGACAGAGGAGTCATTCAGAGGAAAGGAGGACAAACACAATCGCAGGCAGGACATTGGAAGTGTATATAAAGAGAGGACACAGTCACCGAAACGTCACCCACTGGTTTGTGTTCTGTGGTTTTAAAGCCTGGAGTTCATCTTTTAGCTACAGTATCCCCACCTTAGTTTTTAGCAACAACAAGTAACACAAGAATCGAAAAGGAGTAGTCAGATGATTTTTCTCATAGACTTCTCTAGAAATGGACTTCTTTTCGTGGAGACAGTTGCATAAAGACAATTATTCGACTAACCAGTTCTCCTCGCCCCCTAAAACATGACCTGCTTTATCGTCTGTTTGACTCTACATTGGACCATGAAGTATAAAGAGAGGGAACAGTCACCGTAACGTCACTTACTGGTTTGTGGTCCTTGGTTTTAAAGCCTGGAGCAGTGGCGTAGCTGTGGGTGGGCCAGACGTGCATGTGGGTGGGCCTGGGCCACGTCTGGCCCACCCACAGCCAATCAGCGCGTCATAGCAATTGTAACGTTCCTGACAAGCCCAGAAGGAAGTGCCACAAACTGCAGTTCCTCTAGTGGCCAACAGGGGATGGATGCAGAAAGGAGCAATTCCCATAGACCCCCATGTTAAAATGCCCAACTTTAAAGCAGAAATAAACCTGTTTCTAGCCTGGATCCAATACAACGTATTCTGGATATATTTAGATTCCACCTTCATGACAATGGAATAGGGAGTGCATTAACGTGAGTAAATTGGTAAGTAAAGTAAGTTTCGCCGTGAGTGAATGAAAGTCTTATTTCTTCTTGAGGTCTGCAGTGAAGCGTGTAAACATTTGCTGAATATGAAAACACTCTCAGTGTGTGCCCAATGTGCGACTGTCAAGGATAAACAACCTGTGGCCACCGAGCCAGTCATGTGG
>NW_011343915.1:149498-155400 GCF_000735185.1 Notothenia coriiceps
GTGTGTGTGTGTGTGTGTGTGTGTGTGTGTGTGGTGTGTTGTGTGTGTGTGTGTGTGTGTGTGGTGTGTGTGTGTGTGTGTGTGTGTGTGTGTGTGTGGTATGTGTGTGGAGGACGGGTAGGCCGGGAGTAGTTGTAGGGAAGAACCTTTTAGATGACCGCCGAAGACTTTTCAGTAAAGTCAGGTGTCATCGTCGTTCCGGGAATTCTACAAGTAGTAGGATAAATAAATGACAGTCGGGAGAGAGAGACACACGACGTTTGTGTGTGTGTTATCGTTGTGTTGTCGGATTTCAGTGTACGTTGTGTGTGTGGTTAGGTTGATTGGGTCGTCCCATCCTCCAAAGTACTTATTTTCTCCCTTAAATCACGGCCTGGACCTCTTCGAGTCTATTCTTCTATCTCCCTCACCTTCTTCTCTTCTCTCTCCATAAATTTGACATTGCTTTGTACGCAGACCACCTTCTCCCCCTTTATACCCACCTTCCTCCGCTTTCTTTAGTCGTCTCTCGGTGTCTTTTCCCTTTAATCTTGTTCTCTCCTTCCTCCTTCCCCTTCTTGTCTTGACTCTCTCCTTCTATTGTCTGAGGGGTGTGTGTGTGTGTGTGTGTGTGTGTGTGTGTGTGTGTGTGTGTGTGTGTGTGTGTGTGTGTGTGTGTGTGTGTGTGTGTGTGTGTGTGTGTGTGTGTGTTGGTTACTGCATGTCTGTTTTGTCTCTATGTGAATATATTCAAAGAAAAATACAGCAATCTCTGTCTTCTTGTCTCGAAATCCGCTTTATAAATCCAAAATCCTTTTAACTTTATCATCTCTTTTGTTTTTCGCCAAAAAGCCACATTTGTTCAGTGCAGTGTTTCTCTGAATTGAGATATAAAATGGTTCATTCATGAAATTAATAAAGCAGTTTTTACATAACCGTTATGTTTTGGTCAACTTTCTCTCAATTTCCCTGCCTGACAAAATAATCCAAACTCTGAAACGTTTCCATTTTTGGGTAAATGATCCCTAAATCCATTCAAAATATGAATGAATTTATCTAAACATAAAATCTCCACTCGTATTTTGGCTGTCTTTTATTTATTTATTTTTTCCCAATCGAGGTTCCCAAGACCCCCCGCTCCCTTCGGGTGCAGAGGGGACCCTAAATGACTCTTTGAGCACCACGGCCATGTGTCCAGAGCACAAAGTGTCAGGCTGATTACTCACCGCTGACCATGATGAGTCAGCAATAATTCATTAGCGGCCCCAGAGCACAGTTGGGAGAGCAGCTGGGGGTCAGGGTCGGGGTCGGAGGTCATGTGGGGAGGTACCGCTCACTGAATTAAAATAAGTGGCTAGCCTTGGTGCGTTTGAGTGCTATCAAAAATATTTGACATTTGCTGGAATTCAGTGGGGACATGAAATGCCAAATGTCAAAGAAATAGGAAATATTTATTCGGGAGATGTAGATAACAAATAAACAGAAACAAAATCCAGTGCTTCTTAGTATTGTTGCTGAATTTTGACGTAACTCAACACTAAAGTTTGCCACCAAAATAAACCCTGCATATTTATATATACTCATGGTAGATACAATGAATGTGCAAAATATTAAGATACTGTAGCCCCCATCTGCTATTCATTTGCAGCTGCTTCTGCGTAATCTCCCTTTTGTCCAATTCATGATATGAGTGTGACCTTACACTTCATTTTGTGATTTGTGCTTACATTATTCCTCCAAATGACCCTAATGTAATGTCCATAATGCACACTTCATTCTCTGTGCACCATGTATAATCAAACCAGACTTCATTTGACTTTTTTCTTTACTTTTACATTTTTACTTGCCTCCTAAAAAAAGCTCATCACGCCTCATAAGGTTGGCTTATAGGCTACAACTGTTTTTACATTAGATTAGATTTAGCTCTAGATGGAAAGCTTAGAAAGGTCAGCGGGTGAGATACTCCTGTTTCATAAACTAATCAAACCTGACAACCCCATCAAAAAGGTCCAGGCAAATGCTGACAGATTCCACACAAAAAAAAGGATTGAGTGTGTGTGTTTGAGAATGTGTACATGTACTTCTATGTAGTGTGGATCTACCTGCTACAGTGTGCCTGTGTCTGTCACTAGCCTCCATCACATTACCATACAGCCGTGACATCTCTGGCAGCCTTCTGAAGCCTCAAATCTGATAAAAACAGAGATAAATCTGATCTCTGATCTTCCTGATGAATATGATAAGACCTGCTCCAGGTTAATGGACCTTGACACCTATCAGGGCCCCGGGTAGCACTGATCCTGGATCAGAGGCGGAAGAGACTGTGGAGGTGGAGTACGAGGGAGTGAGATCCCGGAGGGGGGTTAGTGGAAGCTGCCCTGCCCTGAGAGGGGATCGCAGGCTGGGCTTGGATGACAGCCACGGCTGGGTGACGGTCCAAAGCCCCCTGCTCTTGTCTGTGCTGAGAGGAGGGGCTTGTACACACACACACACACACACACACACACACACACACACACACACACACACACACACACACACACACACACACCTACATGCACAGCAACATCTAATGGCTAGTCAGTGACACTGAGGTCTTAGCCCTTGTCTGCCAGTCCTCATTTGTTTCCCAGCCCCTCCTCTGTGTGTGTAGCAGTTGCACTTGCTACCGGGTGTCTTGTTACTCCTCAGAAGGTCTATTGATTTAACTCTTGCCACAATCTATAACACTATTGTCTTGCCTTAAGTGTCTCATCTGTACAATTCACTGGCAGGAGTCTATACATCAAAAACCCTGCCTGCTTAAGGATATTGGTATTCTGCAACATGCTGGGAATTCTTTTTATTTTTTCTCAGTGAATTTCACATTTTGTTGCACGCTCAACCTCACTTTCTTAAGATGCTCGCAGCTAATCAAAACACGGGATGGTCCGGGTTTATTTTTACTACCGGCGTTGTGTTTACGAAGACGGTATTTTACTTTGCGATATCATACAGTATTGGTGTAGAGCACGAGTTATGTTTTAGATTATCTCAGTGTGGGATATATTCAGTATTGTTGTGGGATTTCAGAATATTTAAAAACAAAGAAGTTTCTGGTTTACATATACACACAGGCCTACTATTGAGGAAATAAGAAAATAAGTGGTTTGACTTGGGCCTCAAATGAAAAAAAAATATATATTTTTAGTGCCATTCATCATCTTGCATGCATTGATATTTGAGCACCCTTGATCCTTTTTGTCCAAGCAGATCAAATCTTCCTGTAAGTAGAGAAACTTGTATAGCCATATATCAGTAAAGCTTTCCTATGACAATGGAACTTTAATAATTGTCAATATTTGCATAGTTCTTCTTCCTCGATAATATACTATGAGTTTTAGCCCACAGTGCACAAATCTCAAGGTTACCTTTCAGAATCTGGCGGGGTCTTACAATTGATTACCTCCAAGTGGCACCTCAATACAAATCGTTGACAAGGTAATATGGCCTTTTTTCTAAGCGGTATTAATTGATCTGGTAAGAATGGTTAGAGAAACAAAATTGGTGGCTAGGCAGGTGAATAGCACGGATGCTGAATAGCAGAATTCCAAGACGACGTTCCTTTACCTTTTCATAGACGCAGGGTTCTCTGAAGATCTATTCTTCTGGGGCAAGTGTTGGAGTTTTGTCCTGCAACGTCCTGCTGTCCCTTTGCTCGAGAGGGGTCATTAGGTTTCTGCTGCTGCATGGCCTGCAGCATTGTAAGCAGCTAATTGGATAAATATAAGTGCTTTTCACTAGCACAATGAAAGTTACTTGGCCCTATTACATTTCACCTGAGAAAGGGAGGCATAAGCCGACAAGAAGGAGTAAACTGAAATTTGTGTAGATCCTGATTATTATTGGAGGGTCACGGCCTTGCTTGAAATAACCTCAGCAAATATTATTTAAATGTAAAATCTGAATGATATTGTTAAATGTGCGCATGTACTAGCCTGGTGGTGAAGCATTGTTAATGTTGGATCATATATTTTTGGATTGGGTTGGAATATTGAAAACTTTTTAGCATCATAGCTTCTAATTACACAATTAATCATAATGATAAATTATGCAACATCGGTAGTATTGCTTAGTTTCACGTCTCTATCCTACAGTTTTCATCCTCAGTCCATATAGAATTAGCCGCTGATCTCCATCCATCTCCCCGTCACGTTGCAGTCGATCTGGTTGTCACGGTGAAGACCTCTGTCACTGCGGGGTGATCGGCGGGAGGTGTTTGTACCTCATCCCAGTAACGGTCGCCGGGCTCAGCAGGATGTGACACGCGCCCAGCAGGAAGTGGAGGTGATTAGAGAGGGACAGGCTTATGAGGATGCCTTTACGCTGGGAAATGATCAGAGGTGTTTCATTAGGGGCCACCAACACTACAGATGCCACACTGAGGAAATGTCCCCATCGGTTAATAAACATGTGACGACCATGTTTCCAATTACATGTTGCAGAAAAAGAAAATTGTCAATCACTCAATTATTTGCAGACGCTTACTTTGATCCATAACGTGTTTTTGGCCTCTTTGTCCAAGATTTTCACTGTTTATTACTTTGACTGATGTCGTAATTGCAAAATTGTTTACAATATTAAAGGGAATTATCACTATTCTTAATTGTATTTAACAAACCGTGATTGTTTTTATCTATCCATCTATATATTTTCTATTTTCATGAAAAATAGCATTCCCTCTCCGATGCACACATTTTCACAAATAATTCATTCCATCTCTGTATTGGTCCAGAATATTTACACTGGAAATCAAATTCTGTTGTTGTTTCTGGTGCAGGCATGAATAAAAACATGAGGGTTATTTTCCAGGCAGAATAATGTGCCATTGGCTCCTTTTCCTCTGGAGTTCCATTGCCCTAAAATGAGGCCGGTCAGATGGGGAGTGATGGCGCTCCATGATGGTATTATACGATCACTACCTACCCTTCCTCACCCTCTCCCTGTCGCCGTGTCCCCCCCCGCCTCATTTCAGCCTCACCCCGGTGTCCACATACTAAAACCAGCCATTTTGGATGCGCATCACTGTCATTCCATTATGAGCTTGCAAGCGTGCGGGAGCATGCAAGCGTGCACCAAATGTGGAAAGATCACAAATATGTATGGACTAATGCGCACATACTGACATTGTTTCATAATGGTAAAAACCCTCGGCCAGAATATACCATTTCAAAATCTGTTTGGTATAGAAATGTATTGCAGCTACCGTATGCTGACATGCATTCAGCTTTATAGCACGTCTTAATGTCATACTGTGACTCCATAGAGCTGCTGCAGTGTGGGAATGTAACTAAGTACATTTACTCAGGTACTGGACTTCACTGCACTTTTGGGGTACGTGTACTTTACTTCAGTATTTCCATTTTCTGCTTCTTCGTACTTTACTCTAAACATTTTTTGACACTAGTAATTACTTTTTTTTGTGTGTGTTTATATCATATACTGTATATTTTCTGCTAATGTACTCAAAAGTGTGCCATATAATGAGGTATTACAACATTTAAAAACTCATGTGTTTTCTTATGATAAAAACTGAAATATCATTAAACAAATACAACACTATAATTTCACTATTGAAACTTGAGTTCATTTAGTTTTTTTGATTGATTGATTGATACATTTTATTTCGAACAAGTAAAATTACAAAAACAAAACAAAAGTTGCAGTGCATATTCATGTAAAACAAATCAAAACAAAAAAATGACAAAACAAAAAATGACATTTACAACAACAACAACAGCATTAGTAACATAAACAGTGCCACATCTAATGTTCGAAAAGGAGTGAGAAGAAGTATAATTTATTTAATACCACCCCCTTGTCCCTAAATGATTTATTTATAATTTGTAATCTGCAATAATTATCATTTTTATGCATTATTATT
>NW_011343915.1:155406-162569 GCF_000735185.1 Notothenia coriiceps
AAAATGACATTTACAACAACAACAACAGCATTAGTAACATAAACAGTGCCACATCTAATGTTCGAAAAGGAGTGAGAAGAAGTATAATTTATTTAATCTCACCCCCTTGTCCTTAAATGATTTATTTATAATTTGTAATCTGCAATAATACATGTTGAAAATACTTCTGAAACACTTGGATCTCAGGACGGACAGTTGTAATGGAGTATGTATAGACTGTGATATTAGTACTGTTACCCAAGTAGAGGATCTGAGCAGTACTTACACCTAATTGTAATGATACTGTACTCCACATAAAGTAAAGTACTATAAATACATCCTCTATAGATAAATAATAACCAGTGTTCATTATTCAAATGATGTGTTGCAGACTTCTTTGCATGCTGTATCGTTGCTCCTGTTGTCCTTGAAATATGTCAGAATGTCTTTTATTAGTCCGTAAGCCATCAGTACATCTCCCTTAACATCCAACATCCCTCTATCCCTGCACTTTAGCCACTATGCTGATTATAATTCTTTATTCCGTCTTTGAATAGGAACTATACCTCGGAGCCAGACTGTTCATTTATCCGTGCTGAAGCTTTCTATTGAATGTAACAACGGGCCTACGCACGGTAATGTTCATAGCAGGAACTTGATCCTCGCATGATGGCTGTGTTAAGATGGCAGATAGGAAACAAAATCCTCCCTAGCGGTGCCTTCATGTTTGATATGCAGGCCCTCCTCACATGTGGCTCCCTCTATGAATATTTCACACGTTTGTTTATATATATTTACACACACATTTTTATTAGGGGGAATTATGTCTCGGAAATGTCAAGGTTAATTTCCCTGTAAGGAAAGAGAGTGAGACGAATGGGGCGAGGCCTTCAACAGGAGGGTGTGTGTGTGTGTGTGTGTGTGTGTGTGTGTGTGTGTGTGTGTGTGTGTGTGTGTGTGTGTGTGTGTGTGTGTGTGTGTGTGTGTGTGTGTGTGTGTGTGTAGTCGTCGTGGTATCGTGTGTGGTGTGTCGCCGCCTGCTGCTGTGCTGTGCTGGCCGTGTCTGTGATTGTGTATGATGTGATGAGAGAGGTGTAGTGTGTGTGTGTAGTGTAGAGTTAAAAAAAACACACAAGAGAGGACATTGGCCCATGTAGGATAGGATATAGACATACCTTTATTAATCACAATATCTGTTAATAGCAAGCACTTGTTCGGATTTAGGGTAACAGTAAAAAAATAAAGAGAGACATATGGATCAAGATTAAAAAAGAGCACAATTCATAATTTATTGCAGAAAAGGCAACAACACAAGACCGATGATACAAAAGCAAATTCTTCTTCATGAAAGCTTATTTTTAAGTGAATTCCAAAACAGCAACATTATTCACATATTATAATGTTGTTCCCAAGACACAATAATGCAGTGAATTAAAATCGTGAGTCATCACAAACGAATAATGGACATTGAATGCAGACGTCATGGTACCATCTTCGTCAGACACTTTGAAACTGATGACAGGAAAGTTTAAGACACGTCACACACAAAAAAGAGAAGAGCAAAAGGTGAGCCGGATGAATGTTGGTATTCAGTCAAAAACCAAAATTATCAGTACCTTGACGTGCAAAAACAAAGAATAAAGTGCATTGTCGCGGTTTTCATTTCCTGCCCCTGCAATCCTCTCTCCCTTCCATCCAATTTACCCTCTCTTCTTCCTGTTTGGTGAGACATTTCCCCCTCTGCTACAAGCGCGACGTCATGTTCAGAGCTTTTCTACATTACATAAGGTGTTTCATGTCAACTGCTTTTCCTTAAACACACTTGCTTATTCCGTGTGTTTCTCCGTCTCATTATTTTGGGTTTGAGAGTGGATTGGTAACATTAAAGAGCTATCACTTTCTCTCTCTGTCATTCCCCCTTCTTCATACAGCATTTGATCTGAAGCCAGATATGGCTTTTAGATGTGCATGCGGACACACACACACACACACACACACACACACACACACACACACACACACACACACACACACACGCACGGAGTACCTGCATGCAAACACTTGCACTAGCACAAACAATGCACACAGTGTTGTCTGACTGACAGATACACAGTTTGAGGGAACACACGTAGACGCACACTCAAACACGTGCAAAAACACACCTTTATCTCGCAAAGGCTTTTATTTTGTGTATTTCCTCCTCGCCAAACATCAAAAGGCGAATACCTTCTCACATCACACAGACAAACAACAATATTACAATCCTCGGTACTCGACAACGCCATTTTCAAATGTCCCACCCCTTGACAACTTGTGGATTGGGTTGAAGGAAAAGAGGATTCAAACAAAACAACATGAAAACATAACAAATACCACCTAAAGCCGATGAAATATGCATGGCAGAGGACGACTACCTTTAAACTGAGTACTGTCAGAATTAATAACCTATAAATACACTGACTGTCTTCCACAGGTGTTTGTCTGAGTGCCTTTATTCAATCCATGCTCTATTTTTGCATTTGCTTCTGTATGCTTGCGATTGCTGTCAATGTAATACAAAAAAAAAAAAAAATAGGCAGAATTCTAGTTATTTTTCACATTTTCTTGTTTTTGTGTCATATAACTGTTCAAACAAGCTTAGACAATATGAACAGTTATGGGAAGCAAGTACAAATCGTTCTGAAAGTAAAAATGAATGCAGTAAGAATGTGCCCGTCGGAGAAACCTTGATATATTAGATCCCAATAACTCATCTTTTCTTTTACTCTCGCCTTTGTTCCCTTTCTTTCTGATCTGTAATTGAAAAAGCATTCCCTTTTTATTTTTCACCGCTATCCAAAGGCTAAATCCAAAACGCCAGCCAAGAGGTTAGCCTGGTCACCTGGCACCCACAGGCTCTCTCTGTCCTACTCTCTCATACACTCACACACACACACACACACACACACACACACACACACACACACACACACACACACACGCACACACGCACACATGCACACATGCACACACGCACACACCTGGCTGCTGTGCTTCAATAAACTGTAAATTCCTCCTCTGCGCCCACCATACCCAAGCTAACCCTTTAAAAGTCGCCCGCCTCCACCTTGTAATGCATGAACTCACAGACACACACATACATACTCACACACAACAGACAAGTCCAAACACACAACAAAACAATGTGGCTTAGTGGATGGTATCAAATTTAGTGGCCACAGGGATCTGGCTGGGGTCGTAAATCTATATCTAACATGTGAGAAAATCTCTACATGAATATCTGGAGACGCGGGGGGGGGGGTTGGGGGAGTGAGAGACAGACGGCAGGATATAGAGGGGAGACAAAGGGGAAGGAAGAGTCTTGTAGGGAGAAGGAGACACAAACGGCATTGGGAGGTATAGAAAGGAAATAAACAAACAGATGCAAGGCGGTAGAAAAACAAATGGGGAATAGGCGACAGAGCAGGGGAGGAGAAGAGGGAGAAATAGAAAGATAGATTCACAGATACAGATACAGGGAGGGAGATACATGACCCCCTCTCTCGCTAACAATGGCTCTTCATGTGGTGCCCAGCTTAGCAGGCGAGCCTCTGGAATCAGGAATGTGGAATGTGGGATTTCAGGCTTGGAAGTGATAGCTACTGTCTGTGTGTAATATTTAGGGCCGACACAGGGAGCCCCTGGCACGCCACGAAACACACGAAAACACAACCAACACACGAAACCCACGGACGCCACTGCTGCGTTCTGCCACACCAATGTGTGTACAGACGTGTAGAACATTTAGGCACATAGCTAGATATAGACAGTATTTTGGGTTTTATTTTTAAGTTGTACATTTCTAAGAAAAAAAACGTTGTGGATTTTTCTTTTCGCTGAATTATCTCCATTGTCAGATCGCTTTTGTCAGTTTAATGATAGTTCTTATGACATGTGGTAGAAGACATGTATAAACTTTTAACTTAAGTCGATGTAGCAAGACAACAATGAGTGAAATAAAATATAAGTACAAATATTAGTTGTAAGTTTTATATTGTTATATACTTTTGGAAATATTGCATAATTGGATGCACTATAATTGCAATATTGTATTTTGAAAATGAGTTTAATCCATAACAATGCATCATATTTGATTTGTTGATCTTATGTTTTGAATGACAATTCTAATCTAAGTATTGCCAATTAAATATGCTTAAAGTAACAAAAGTAAAAGTGCTCCTTATGCATAATGGTCAATTTCAGAATCAAATTGATAAATTTACTGAATTGTGATTATTGATGAATTGATGTTTTCATGTTACATTTATAGCTAATTTGAATTACTTTACATACAGCTTCTGGATTTCTTATATTACAATTAAATGTTAATGTTTACTTATATACATATTATGTTTTATCTAATACCCTGAATCTATAAAGTAACTAGTAACTAAAGCTGCCAAATTATGTAATTAAAGGTGGGGGTAGGTAATTTCGGAGAAACCAGCTCGAGTGCGCTAGAATTTGAAAATGCACGACCGGAGAAAATATGCCACTTCCTTACAGAGCCCCTCCTCCAACACACACGAACGCGCACATGACCAATGAGGGCACGAGATAAGTTTGTGCACAGATGGAAGGCTGACAGGCAGGTAGGCCATCCAATCCTTTTAGCCGGGACCGCTTGGTCGTGCTTTTTACAGTACTACGGCTTCCACAGATGACATTTTTTTAATGAATGTTTTGTCAAAGCACTCCATGTAATATAACAAAAAGTGTATCTCGAGCCGGTTTCTCAAACTTAACTACCCCACCTTTAAGTATAAAGTACAGTTAAAATACTCCGGGAAAGTACAAGTACCACAAAATTGTATTGAGTAAATATACTTTATTACATTCCATCATTGTGTAGCAGCCCTAATGCGCCTCAGAACTCAGATCCACAAATGAATAGAGTGCAATCGTCCCAGCATGAATATCAAGTTGTGGGAATACACACACACACACACACACACACACACACACACACACACACACACACACACACACACACACACACACACACACACACACTGTATATTATCACTCTTTGTCTCTCACTCTCTGTCTCTCACACACAGAGCTAACACACACACTGCTGCTAACACAGGAGACAGTTGTTGCTGGCCGCCCCAACGCCTGTCATGGCTGTTAGGCCAAATCCCATGAATTATGGCTCTTCCAGATGTAAGAGATTTCTAAGCTGCCTCCAACGGCCTGCGGTCTGTGGTGAGAGAGAGAAAGAGAGAGAGAGAGAGAGAGAGAGGGCAAAACAGAAAGAAAGAGAGAGAGATTTGGGTTTATGCAGTGTCATCCAAAAACCCATCTTCCTGTCTCTATCCCTCATCTTTATTATCTTTCTGAATCCTATCGGAACAAAAACTGTCATTACTTGTAATCACCTACGGACGAAAATTATATTTTACTTATCACACATTTAAAATGTCTCAGGAATATGTGCACTTACACGCTCCTATTTTTTAAAAGTGGGCTGGAAATTGGATATTTTCGGGAGAATGTATTTTCCCAGCTGAAAGGAGGTGTTCACGTGAAACGAAATCACGACACATTCTACATTTTCCATTTATATTTATTACCTGTTGGTGATTTCAAGAGTATTGGATGTAAAATCACATCATATTGAACATACCCGTGCTCGACTCATCTTTAATTATGACACCAATATGATTTAGTAACCGTCACGCAACTTCTTAAAAAGTACCAGGATTATTGATACATTGATCATTTTGTGCATTAGCTTGATTTCCCCGTCAACACTTAAAATTCACCCCCCATCATTCTCTTACTTCGTTTGGTGTGCTCTCACTCCTTCTCTCATTAGTACTTCGTAACCAGACAGTTTATTTGAAATTATGAAAGCATTACACTCTCTGATGTAGCAGTTTAAAAATCAATAGCTGAAACCCTAGCCGCTTCACTTAAGCCCTCTCCTATGGCAAAGGGGATGTCTCTTTCTCCCTCTCTCTTAAATGGTAATTTCATTTGCAGTCACTAAGACCTCACCGATAATTACCAATGCCCTGAGAGAGAAAGGCGAGTGTAAGGGAGAGGGGAGATGTGGGAGACAGGAGAGGGGAAGAGGAGCGCTGGATTAAGAAAAGAGAGTGAATGGCAGTCATTAGAAAAGCTTTCCTCTCTCCCCGCTTTGATCAGAGTTAAGAACACATTCGCTCCCCGACACCGACCTCAGGAAAGAAAAAGATGGAGCACAGGAGGGTTAAAAAAAAAAAAAGGTGAGTGAGAGAGAGACAGAGAAAAAATGATCCCTGAAGTCTTAAATAGCAGGCCTTAATTTTGACATTGAACCCTCTGTTCTTGGGTTACACCGAGGCCGTCCATTTTCAGAGCGCGCCCTTCATCCATTCCTCCCCTCCCCGTCCCCATCTCTCAAATGAACTAATCAGAAAGAGGAATATGAAGTGTCCTGCAGGATCCATTTCTCTGGAAGCATATGGCAATGATTGATGGGGGACAACTTTGACTTTCTCAGGTCATCCTCCTCGCACACATCTGGGAGCATGCAATAATTCTCTTAATTCTAGACCCCGTCTCTGCCTCCTGCTCTTTGCTTTTCAATCGTTTTACAAAGAACTTCAATTTCACTTTTGTAAAAAAAAAAAAGCCTCCACTCACCCCTCCTTACTCTATCTCTCTCAAGGCTAACACAACTAGTCATTTTGGCTGAAATGAAGGTACCGTAGTGGTTGCCAGATGTTTATAAGGACTGTTGGGGCAATCCCCATGTTTTTTTATGGCTCCCATGATTTTTCTTTCTTGCTTAAAAAGCCTTTAGAACCACTTATGTCATACAGCTATGGTAACTGGATTTACCATATGTGAAATGTAGTTGATATTTCATTATGACAAAAGAGCCACGAGGAATATGAGTTACCTGTGTATATTGCTTTTGAACGGATTTCAGTCTGCTTATTTTTTACAAAAATCCCCAGATTTATGCACATCCAGTTCAAACTAAGGGGATAAAATAACGGCTTGGTTGCTCCATTAACTCAAAGTGAAAGGAAATACAAAGAAACAAAAAATATTCTAAGCCATTCCAACAAGATTCTGTGTGTGTGTGTGTTTGTGTGTGTGTGTGTGTGTGTGTGTGTGTGTGTGTGTGTGTGTGTGTGTGTGTGGGTGTG
>NW_011343915.1:162676-206281 GCF_000735185.1 Notothenia coriiceps
TGTGTGTGTGTGTGTGTGTGTGTGTGTGTGAAAGGGGGAAGGAGACAAGCATCTCAACCCTCCCGACAGCAACTGGGCCTTGTTAGCTGTGCATTGAAATCATCTTTGACTTTACAATAACAGTGAGGAACTTCGACCACTAAATGCTTTCGGGAAACCCGCCCGTCCTCCTCCTGCCATGGGATGATCCCACCTCTGAAATATTCAGCACCATTAACATTCCGATGGGTATCATCCCCTTTCAGACACAATTCGCTCTGCTCCTCAGACCTGTGGGCCGGGCAGGGAGAGGCCCGGAGCAGATGCTATCTGTTCCCATTCTTCACGAGATCTCCCCTCCCTCCAAACGCACGCTTAGGAGGCTTATATTTGGTTCGGAGGAAACAATATGCTACAGAATGTATTTTTATTTTTATTTTAACTCATAATAAATCAGTACATTGAAAAAAGTGCGATGGACACTCGTTTGTGCCGTTAGCCATCAGGCTGCAAAAGCAATAACTGACCCTCGATTAAAAACCCTAACAACCTGCACCATATGTACTTTCTCTGGATTTGCACAGGTTACACAAATATACACTATAGCACAGCACAGGTGTTTTTTGTGTATTCTTATTTATCCTTACCTGTCATATCCTGTGTTTCAATCTTATTCCTGTTGCTGCTTTAACACCTGAATTTCCCGATGGGGATCTATAGGCTACATTTAAATTGTATTTGTATCTTATAAGATTTAATGTCAAGTATCTAAATGATTTTATTTAAAGTTAGGTGCTGATAAACGTTGTTCCATTGATTAGGCCCATTTGATTAAATCCATGTAGTTTTAATTACTTTAATCTGTTCTTCAGAAATGTTCTGTTATCTTTTGATAGTCACCCATTCGAAACTTCCATCAGTGCTATTGGCTAATAAAGCTGAAATGTGTTTGATCTTAACCGCTAACGATGGGACTAAATTGTTTCTCCAATCAAACATTGTGTTCTGTTCTATACTGCTGCTTTCATGTTGTCAAGACTCACAGTCCACCGGAACAAAATTAGCTGTGTGTGTGTGATGTCTCTAATTGTGTGTGATCATGTGAGAGACAGAGCTCTGCACTTTGAGCACAATTAGCCAGGCATGTAGGCGTCTTAATTGGCGACATTCGATCTCAAGCACTCGCTGATGAACCACTTAACAGCAGACGTATGGATTAGCAGCCGGCGCAGCTTTCTCTCCTCAGATGTAACTAGCCGGTCAGGAATTAGTGCTCTTAACACTGCCTTACAAATGAAGACAGCTGTATTGAGTTGCACAGAAAACTACTTTATCTCAGTTTGCTTTTGCTAAATTCACTCCCCTCTCTTCTTATCATCTCACATGTGTTTTCCCGTCTTATCGACTGGCTTTTGTTTAGATTTTTTGCTCTCCTGGAAGATTTGAACCGCGGTGCTGGCAGCGGGCCACTCACATTTGGCCGTGACATTGTTTGGCGTCTTGTTGTCATGGCGCTGAAGCTGTCTCAGTTGTATGGGCAACATGCGCCGGAGCTCATGGGAGCCTCATAAATGTCATGTATCGACGAGCAGGAGGTCCTTGCCAAAAAGAAGACAGATAGAGCACCACTGGTGTTGGGGATGCCTTGTTGCATATAATCATATCTGGTAATGCAGATATGCACGTGCTCATAACATGTATTCACTCGCCGACATTTACTCTCAGGCAGGTATGCATGCAGTGATCACCAACAAAAAAAACACAGATAGTACAGATGTGCAGCACACACTTCCTCCCGGACCCTTTATTCTTGTCCCTCTTTCGAGAAAAACTCAAGGAGCCAATTCAGCAGCCTCCACCCCGCCCTCTGTAGGTGTGTCAGCTTTCTGCCACATTCCCCCCTCCCCAGGTCACTGTCATGTGCCGGGACCTACTGAGCAGAGAGGCTTTAAACAGGAGAGACAGCAGTTGTCCCTTAGATTAGCGAGTCCCCGACGTCACATGCCTCCTCCTGAACACGTCACCGCTTGTCTTGAGGTGCCTGTCGAGGTTTATTAGAAAAAACCCAAATTTAAGGAACAAAGAAATGTTGTCAAAAGGTAGACAATATTCCCTCGAATATCGGAACACATATTTGATTTGATGCTGTATATTGTTGAAATGAAAATATTTTTTTATTAACAGGAATGTCTTTTTGAACTTTTTCTCAGATTAGAAATAAATATTTCTGACCCCGCGTCATTATTATTCAACAAAAAACTCATATTCTAACCAACAAAGCAACTCCGGGCCGAGGCGAGGGCCATTCGGCATTTCAAACGCCCCTGAGATTCCAGATATTCTAATACCGTGGGACCTCCTCTCATATTTATTGTGGGAATCAGAATTTATGATGAGTAAATTGGGCTTCTTCATCTGTGTGCCGGGGGGGTTGCAACATGCGGCCGAGATGGCTTGACTTATTGATTACAGGGAGCAGTATGCCCCATTTCAAAGGGAAGGAGAGCCCCCGCCACGCAACTTCTGAGAATTAATTTGCCCGGCATGGGCCTTCATGAGAAACACATGTCCGTGCACACACACCGAAACGAGAGCATAGACACAAACAGGCACACAAAAAACCAAAGCCTGCAGGTAAAAGAATCACATTCAAGAAGAAGGAAAAAAGCAGCTACACATGCATGCAGCCCCCTCATGCCCCCCCTCCCAAACACACACATACGTGAGACCAATTTTTGCAGCGCTCCAGGTGACAAGGCCAAGGCCGTTCTGTTGTAACCAAAGATTGTGATCAGGCTGCGCATAAACACGTACTTAAAAAACTCTGACTATCTGGCAAGAAAAAGAAACCTAGAAAGTTTATTAGAAACCTTTTTTCATAGTTTATGCATGATATTCAACTTATCTACACTAAAAGTATTTCAGATAGTTTTTTTATATTCAAATCAAGGCCATTTTTAAGGGTAGAATTAAACACAAAAAGAAAAAAGCAAACCCTGTGACTGAAGCTATAAAAAAAAATATTTTTGGCCTTTCAACCCTTCACATAAAGTATGATCCAGTGACACAGTAACTATACTAGAAGCAAACATGACTCCGACACGGTCCCATCCAAAGCGCTTCTCCAGATCGCGCCACAGCTGAACTATCAGTGGCTCATCCCTGGCATTGTCCACCGGATCACCCCACACTCAGACACCAGCTCCTATTTCACCAGCAGCACCCGCGCTAATTTATCATCATGGTCCTGACAGACAACACATCTGTGTGTGAATGGATTGAGTGAGGGCAGAGGGAAGTGAAGGAGTGACGGAGGCGAGAGCAAGGGGGGGCAGAGAGAAGGGGAGAGGAAATATGGAAGCAGGGAGGATTCGGATCGCACAATCGGCGAGGCTTTTTAAGGGTCATATTTTGTTTGAAGGGCCCCATACTACCCTCAGCTCGACCTATCCTCCTCCCTCGTAATACGCTGTCAGCTAACCCCCCCCAGCAACTGGCCAGCTCATTGTCTTGGGCTATCTTATATTACAGCCCATATACTGCAGGTGTGATATGGAAAAGCATTAAAGAGCTTAAGGAGTGAATGCAGAGGTCTTGTAAAAATGTAGCTTCGCAGGCTACAAAAGGGCAAGTCCATGACAAGCAGCTTCTGGACGCTGGTCCCTTTATGAAATATTCTTTTAAAAATATTTATAATTTATTTATAATAAAATACCGGTTGAGGGACGTGGCCGTGTTTGTCAGCGTGGCCGACGTTCTAGAGATGAGCTGGATGGGCAGATAGGTGGAAATACGGACGGACACTTGCACACATGTGGCTTGTGTTCACATGCTCATATTCATAGAGTATTTGTGTGTGGTTGTGCGTACATGCATGCATACATGTCGAGACAGCAGGTGGGGGGCATACACGCGTTCTCATGTGTGTGTTCAAGCAAGCATATCTGTTTACTTTTGCTCTCCAAAACCCACTCACATTTGAATGCAGGAGACAGGACACATCTCCCTGCTCTGTGAGCCGCTAGACAGCTCAGTCAGAATATTTTAAAGTACACACACACACACACACACACACACACACACACACACACACACACACACACACACACACACACACACACACACACACACACACACACACACACACACACAATCACGCACACATGCCTCCCTGGGGTACCCCATATGCGGCGCCTGGGGAGTGCAAAATGGAACTTTTTAAAAGCCAAAAACACTTCTCCCGAACAAACTAGTCTCTTAATAATACCACAACCGTGTTTCTCTCTCCTCTCTCACGACAGCCCGTCATTATCTACAAGGGGAGGGTGTTTCGGCAGCTTTTTTAGGGAAAGGTTGTTGTTTTGGTGTCTGAAAGCTTTGCAACATGACATGGCAAATAGACTATAAACTATTTAGAGTCTATGCATCAACAAATACATTTTGATATGGAAATGAAAAAAGGAAAGGCCTTTGGGGAATGTGGGTTTAGCTCCAAGGTACTGCCACTCCTGAGATTTACTGAAATGTTTTTCTTGGACCTGCTGTACACGCTGCATAGTTTGATGTGAATTACGTTTAGAAATCAAGAAAAATCTATGTTGTTGAGCTTTTTTTATATATATATTTATATTCCGCACAGGAGGAACTAGGGTCTTTTTTCTTCACTTGAGGTAAATGAACTTATGTACACACAGACTCACAAAAAAACAAACACAAGCAGACTGCAAGCACACAACCAGTATGTATACAGACAAACACACATGCACCTTCTGCTCTTATGAAGATAAATATGGCAAGGGGTAGATTTTCACCCGCACCCACTGAACGGGACACACACATTCGTCTTTGCTGTATTTGGTGTTTCCGGATGTGTGTGTGTGTGTGTGTGCCTGTTTGTGTGTCGTGATGGGACGCATATTGGGGATACAGCAGCAAGGGTGTGTGCACCTCACTGCCTTTTCAATGTATGGAAATGTATGTGCATTTTTAAAGAAGGGGGGCTACATTTATTTCCCCTCCCCGCGTATCCCCTTTGCCCCTTCCCCTCTCTCCACACCTCATTCCCGGAGCTGATAGACCTATGGATGCATGATAGATGGAGGGAGAGAAAGAGGGATGGGAGGGGGTCTCAGCATGGATGCATAGATGCATGCATGGATGTATATACACCCCACCCTTTCCCCTCAAACACACGCTATAAAGTCCCCCAACACGCACACACACACACACATGCATACACACCTCTGAATGTAGGATTCATGCGCATACCAAACGTAATCCATAGTTTTACATAATGGGGAGGAGGAAAGAGGGAGGCGAGCCGGCTCCTGTAGCTGGGTGATAAAGATAATATGAATCATCTGACTCTTTCTCTTTCTCTGTGTGTGTATACACATTCACCTAGGGAGATGCTGATATGCTATAGGGGAATATAATGAGATATGGAGAAGGTCCCCCCTGATCGTCAAGAACACATGTGGGTCATATGTGTGCTTTGTGCAATTTTCACAATGTATAAGGATTATGCTTCACGGTATGCAGAGATTTAAGGAAATTGCTCCAAGTTCAAGTCACATGTGTGTTGAATGGCAAAGCTATTGCACTATTTGCTCGTATTGCATGAAGGCAATCGCATTGGGAATGCAATATTGAGTGCAGTGTTTTGATATGCAACTGATGGATTGTATGCACAATGGTATAATAGTATGTATAAACTGGGGGATTGGAGTTTGTTTGTCGCAGAAATTAATTAAGCAAAAAGTATGCAACACACCACATACAAACAAAAAGAGAAGTCACTGTTAATTATTCAGAGAAAGATAATTTTTCTGAATATAATTAAATGCATTTAACCATCAGGGACAGAGGGAGATCAAAGATGTATATTTGATGTCATGCAGATAGCATTTTTAAATTAGCAAACCCTCTTAACTTTATAATTATCTTTGGTGTGAGAACTGAGGCAGGAAGTTCCTTTGTGTTAATTCTGGGACTGAAATAGTCTCCTAAGAATTAGATGAAAATTAATTAGGAATAATTGCAGATAGACATGCAGATTGCATTTACAATGCAAATAAATCTTAGCAGAGCAGAAATAAAGTTTATTTTTTCCCAGTGTTCTTCTGTTAAAATATAATTTATTCAAATAAATTAACTTAACATTTTAAAGCTATTAATAGAATGGATGCTAACACTGTATGTATACCGAGGTTTGTTTAAATTAAACAATTTATTTCTATATCTATATCGCACATCATGACAATAATTCCCTTTGTTATTTCTGGAAACGGATTTATGTTTTTAGATGTGTGTGTGTGTGTGTCACAGGCGCTCCCCCCGCCCCTTCTCCCCCATGTTTCTGCTGAAGCTGACACACACAGTAATGTCCAGATATATCAAGAAAGAGAAATAGAAAGAGGGAGTGAGATAGGGTGTGGTGTGAGAAACGGAGAGGGAGGGAGAGAGGTTGAATGCCAAGTATCAGTGGCCTCTCGGAAAAATAGAATTGTTTCCTCCATATTAGGAATCAAAGCTAAGCCCGATGTTATTGTGTCCACCATTTTGACTGCAGCCGACAGACCTTGAGGAAGCAGGTGCACCGGGATGAGTGTGTAGGTGTCAGTGCGTCGTATTTATTCATTTACATTTTATTTTTGCGGATCAAATGCAGGAATACATGTGTTGAAAATGATGTGTTTTAGTTTAGGATTTTATATCAATGTGCAGGAGTGTGCGGCACGGGCAGAAGCATGTCCGCCTGCAGGTGTGTGTGCCTTGTGCATTTATAGTCGCAGGGAACTGCTAACCTCACCCCCACCACCACCACCACCACACTGTGTTTCTAGAGGACCCTTGAACTTGACCGTGGAGAGGGAGAGGGGTCACGGGACTGCAGCCGAGGCTTAAAACAAACCACTCTGATGGACAACAAAGACAAGGGAGGGAAGGTGGTGTTGGCTTGGGTTGGGGGGGTGCGAAAAGGTTGAGATTCTATGGGGGGGTGGGGGGTCCCCAGGGTGCATGTGTGTTTGCGATGGTGTGTCCATCTGTAGTTTATCAGCTCTCAGAAATCCGTTCAGGCGTCTGTTCATTCACTCTTATGTTCTTTACTTTTTAAATATTCTCCTTCATTAGATAAGACAAACAAAATGTCTCCTTTTTACATAATTTTTTTTGCAATTACTGCCTCGTTTAAAAAAAAATTATGTTGCAGGTCAAATGCTACGACTATAAAACAGCATGGTGTGGTTATAAAGCAAGCGCAACATGTGTCCGCTAACATATGCATAATGTGTGTCCACGCATAGAAAATGCGTTTAAATATTTGTGTGCGTTTATGCTCATGTTTATATTATTTTTGCATGTCCCGGCATGATCCTCCATGTATGCGTATGGTAGCTCCTGGATCATTTCAGACACAGAATTAACCAGGAGCAAACAGTAGACCCTAAAAGGTGTTTGATTGTTTGAATATGGATGATTTCTGATTCATAAACCTCAAAACTGAGTACTGTTAACAAGTGTGTTTGAGACCTTTGTTTCAAATATATGTGGTACGGTTTAATAAGAAGCTGCAGAAGATGAAAGGATTCAGACGGAGAGAGATTGAGAGGAGAAAGTTAGAGAGGAGGAGGGTGAACACGGAGAGGAGGAAGAGGAGGAGGAGGGAGAACAGGTGGGGGTGGGAGGGGGTTGAAAGAGGTCAGGGAGCATAGCATCTTTTGCTGTGGAAAATGAAGGTGGATGTGTGTGTGCATGTGCATGTGTGTGTGTCTCCCTAATTGTGAGTAGAAGGTGAGGGGTGAGGTCGAGGCACGCTTCTTGCAAAAACAGCAGATAGAGATGGACAGTCAGAGGCTGTGTGTGTGTGTGTGTGTGTGTGTGTGTGTGTGTGTGTGTGTGTGTGTGTGTGCGTGTGTGTATATGCATGTGTGTCTGTGTGTGTGCGTGCACGCGCCCACGAGTGTGTGTTTTAATAGCCACAGTCAGAGAGCCTCTGTCAGACCGTCAGCTAATTGGCCATCTTACAAGTACAGAGGAGGCTGCTCGCAAATTGGCAAAAAGGGCAACCGGCTTCAATCTGATACCAAACTCCTTTCTGTCA
This sequence comes from Notothenia coriiceps, assembly GCF_000735185.1. NCBI lineage: Eukaryota > Metazoa > Chordata > Actinopteri > Perciformes > Nototheniidae > Notothenia > Notothenia coriiceps. The sequence continues at coordinate 170,760 of NW_011343915.1, forward strand.
CGATGCTGTCCATTAGACAACAGCTTAAGTCAGGGAAATGGAACAAAAATAAAGAAAAACAGAATACAAAACAGGGGGAAAATAGTGGCGTAATTGTGCTTTGGAGACTTGTGTTGTTGTGCTTGACCCGTGTGTAGCGAGACAACGGGGATCATGCCAGATTTAGCGTAAATACAAATGTGCGGAGAACGTTGTCAACTCATTGGGCTGTTGTGTGTGTGTGTGTGTGTGTGTGTGTGTGTGTGTGTGTGTGAGTGTGTGTTGTGTGTGTGTGTGTGTGTGTGTGTGTGTGTGTGTGTGTGTGTGTGTGTGTGTGTGTGTGTGTGTGTGTTGCCCTGGTGCAAAAGCCTCACGTATTTTAATCCATGTAAAGTCCCAACTGGGTTCCAATTAGGAACAGGTTTCCTAACGCCCTGAGGGGAAACTGATAATTATGCTGTTGACTGTAGTTGTGACTTAGACTGTGTGTGTGTGTGTGTGTGTGTGTGTGTGTGTGTGTGTGTGTGTGTGTGTGTGTGTGTGTGTGTGTGTGTGTGTGTGTGTTTGTGTGTGTTCTGTAATGTTTACAATGCTGACTTTGTTAGTTTTATCAAATAATTTTTCATAATTAGACACCATATGATTCAAATCCTCTTATCTCAGTTGTTTATCATGAGTCCTTAGACTGTATCCCACACACACACACACACACACACACACACACACACACACACACACACACACACACACACACACACACATCATGTAATATACTGAATCTAGGCTAAGAGGCACAACCGGAAAATATATATTTTTCTGAAAATGTTTGGGCCTTCTCTAGGCATTCTGTACATTTGAGTGTGTGTGTGTGTGTGTGTGTTTTATAGTCTACAGTGGGTGGTAGCTTCTTCCTTTTTATCTCTCTGTATGTTTACACTGCTGATGTTGCTAGCTGTACCAAATGATTCTTCATAATTGGGCATGATGCAGAGATTTAAATCCTCTTATCTCTGTTGTTTACACACTGCTTTAGGTAATAAAAAAAAGCAGAACTGCAGCCATTTTCATTCACTATATGACTCTAGATCCAAAGTGTCTGGGGGATCTGTAGTGAAACATGTACATGCAGTGGCTTGGGAGTGTGACATGCAGTCGTGCCTTAATGCTCTTAAACTCCCCGCCCGCTGTCTAACCTTGAGAAGTGAGAGTGACGCTGATGTAGTGGACAGCGCACCTCTCACATCTAAACCTAAATGTTGAAAAATGTCCCCTCAGATAAAATGGATGACCCATCTGTGGACGCCGTCGGTAAAAATACATTGTTTTGCAAGGCCGAGCTGACAAGAAAAGCCAAGAAAATGTTCTCTGTATGGGTTTTTCTGCTATTTGAAAAGCTTGCCATCGCGGCAGAAAAGCAGCCCTGTGTTTATTTTCAGCACCGCAGTGTTTTGGGGGATGCAAGGGCCCTCCTGACTGTGTATCCATGAACTCTTATTGTGGTTGCTACTATTTCCATATCGGTGCGAAAACGCCTCACAGAGGGAGAATTGAATATGAGATATTTACAGCGTTTTTCTTAATCCGTACAGATGGACGTGCCGGGGTATGTACATCTCGCTGTAAACTGTGGACTTATTCATGTCAGACGAGATTTTAGGGGGGTTAAAATCCAACTCCAATTTACAAATCTGAGATAATTTTCACACTCCCCTCTGAAGGTTTTTGCATGGAAATGAAGGGAGTGGAGCGTTAAGGGGGGCACGGGGAATCTTTTTCAGACTGCAAAACAGCATAATTGTTTTGCTATCCAGTCGGGTGTTATACTACACATAATATATGGTTATTTCATACAGCCCCCAGACTGCCAAGATGTTTTCAATTTGGCACAGCCCTGCGATCATGATATCACAGAGAAAAGAGAGGGAGAGAGCTTCCAGTCTGGGATGGCCAGAGCAGTGAGAGGGCGATCATTTTGCCAAACTCAAAGGCTTTTTTCCCCCCTCTCTCTCTCTCTCTGGGACGAATAATTCCACAGTTGCTGAGGCACTGAAAAAGCAATCTGCGGAATACCCCAGGGTCATGTCTGTGGCCGGATGATTTGTGTGAAATGTCATACATTAAATATAAGTTTAACATTCAGCCCCGTGCACTGTAAAACTGCCCTGTCGTTGCCACAGTCCGCCATTTGGGTTCAGGAAAGCGGTCACAAAGGAGTTGGACACGCAAATACACACACACACACACACACACACACACACACACACACACACACACACACACACACACACACACACACACACACACACACACACACACACACACACCACCCCCTGTGTCTGCCCAATCTACGAGGGAGTATGAGAAAAGGGGGAGTGCGGACGACGGGGAGTTGTGAGGCCATTCGATCCACAGCTGCATTTCATTTACGAATGCGAGAGCGCTAACTTTCTTTTTTGAAAAATATATCTATATAATTTTTTCTTTCAATTTCTACTTTTCAATTTTTCCCAGGGAGCTTTTCGGCCAGACAGGCGTTGAGAAAAAAAAGGGGGGGAGGCAGACAGACAGACAGACGGATGGACAGAGACGGACAGTTTGTCTAGAGGCAGGTGTTGAATTCGCGTCCAGGCTGAGATGAGAAAGTAAGAGAGGAGGTGAGGAAGGAAAAAAGGCTTGTAACTAATTCATAAAGTTTCAGGAAAATAGCAGCCACTGAGAGAAAGAGGAGAGGCGAGAGGAAAAAGGTGTCTCCAGGGACTTCAGTGAAGCAGTCATCCCAGAGAGGGGGGAGAGGGGAGATTCTGTCCATCCTAGCAGATGAGAAAGAAATGACAGAGAGGCTACAAAGGATGTCATCCGCTAGATGGACAACTGATGAGTTTTCTCCCTTCCTCTTTGTCTTTCCGTGTTATTTTCCTCCTCATGGCTTGTTTGTTTGTGCTCAGTCTGAGCCTCTGGAAAGTTTCTGACTGAACGACTACAGTAGGATCATGTGTTTGATATGTAAAGGGGAAACACGGATATTTCAGAAATGGGAAATTCATTGAAGATGGCCAACTTTGGTAGTGATCAAAGGGCAAACACTGGATGCTTCAAGTACAGGAAGTGTAAAACACTATATCTGCCCTGATTAAGATGTGCCAGACCCATTTGATATTGTTCATGAATCTAATTATGGACCTGTGCTTTTTCAAAATGTTCTTATCTTCTTGGCACAGTTCAATTCAGTTTTCGCCTGGTGGTGTTTGACAACATTTGCATCTAAAAATCCATGCACCCTTTCTACAAATTCTGCTTATTATTGCCATGAAAGAGCTTACCACCAGATTTATCAATTTCACCTTGAAGGTGTTGTACTCGCCTGTGCATTTGTAAGCAAGTCGGAACTCTTTGAAGACAAACACAGTATCGTACAATCTGTAGCCCCCCTCTCCTCCCTTTCCACTGCCTACTTCAAAGCAGAAAGGCTTAGATCAAGGTTTGGAAAGAAATGGAAAACAAATTGTTCATTTGTATCTGGGAGGAGACCAGACACTTGAGCAAATTCTCTCTGCATTCTCTCTTTTCACGCGCCGCACTGAAGTTATCTGAAGGTGGGCTGCGGGAGAGCCAGGAGGAGGCGAGGCCCGAGCAATAGCTGTTTAAAGTCTCAGACAGGCAATCAAATGTGTAAATCAGAGCCAAGCTGGTGAATTATCACCTTCAGGACAAATCTATAGAGATATTTAATGCATAAAACAAACAAAAAAACCAAAGTATTGCTCTTTTTTTCCACGAAAGGCTTGATTTGTGTTATCGCTGCAGTAGGTGTTATTCTGTTATATAAGGAAAGGGACTGCAATATTGTTTTTTATAGAATATGTTAACAAATATATGAAAGCAGAATTAAGTCATGATAATTAATCCTTTTTAAAAGTTCAATACAAATAATAACAGCCTTAAATAAGGAATCAACCTAAACCGGTTTAAAATAGATTTTTGCAAAAATAAACAACTTGTTAGGCTAAAGCCATAGCGTATTAGTCTTACTTATATTTGGTATGAAACAACATGTGCAATATGTATTGGCACTTGTGAGAGACCCATCTCCATATTAAACATTAAAGAAAAAAGAGCAGGTAGCTTTGATCCTGAATCCAATTATGCTCCTTATTTATCCAAATAAAGTGGCTTTTTCATGTCAAAGTGCATTCTGGTCTTAACTAAAATAAACCCCATGGAGTAAATAGATAGCTTGTTCGAAAGAGAAACATTCCGATAGCATGCGCATCACTTTGGGATGCTGGAACCCCAAATTCAAACAATCTACAAGATGAAGAAGAAACGCCGGCGTACTTAAAGTCACCTCTGCAACAATTTAACGTGTCGGTGTTTGATTGATGAGATGAAGGAGCCAACAAAATTGTAACTGCCACTTCTTGGTAACACCAGTCTGGATTCAAGCGCCAGAGCAGGGTATCCGGGGAATTCACACCCGTCTGAAGCCCTGAGTCAGTGCTGTACTGCAGGCAGTGTGCATGACATATACAGTGCATCCCGGTCCACATTGTATATGGCTGAGGATGAGGGACTCCATACCTTAAGGGTATATCATAGTAATTCATATATGTTTCCGGCTTCAGGTCTATGATAAGGAGAAATGGGTTGATGGGAGAAGGCCAGACTGCGGCTCCTCGGCCATTATCCACAGGCAGGCAAATCAAGCCAGCAAATCAGGAACAATGGAGCCCTCAAAGAGCAGAGTGGGGATCAAAGCAGCACTAACTGGCCATTGCAATCCAATTGAAATGTTCACTTTGCATCTCTCCAAAAGGTAATGGATGTGGAGAGTGGGAGGTGAAAAGAAAGGCCTGCCCGCTCGCTTTTGACGTAAAATTATGGAAGGTAAGAAGAGAAAAAAAATGCTTGTGACAGCCCTGGCCTTCTCAAGTCATCTACTGTAGAAGCTTCATAATGTCCCTTGGTTATTTTGACTTTGAATTTGCCAAGACCCGTTTTTTCACTCCCTTTTATTTTATTCCTTTGAACCTTCCGATGGTAACATTATGATGATGTATGAGATGCTACACTATGGCCCTTGTGCATGTGGAGTAGGATCGAGGCAGGCTATTTCTTAAAGTGTCCTCCATCTCTCTCTCGCGCTCATTCTCCGTGTCTCTCCATCTCCTGCTCTCTTTGTCTCCCCCATCACTTTCTCTCTCCATCTTCCCATCTCCCCATCTGAATGTGTTGATCACCTGGGGAGATGCTGCATTAATGCTGACGCCCAGTAAAAAGCAGAATATCCTCTTTATTTATCTGCAGTAAAATGCCTCCCAATCTTTCCAGCACATTTCACTCAATCACGCAACTCAGGCCATTCCATTAGCCACACAGGGGCGTTTTACCTCATTGAGCACAACACGCCCCGCACTTCTATGAATATAGATTCCCCTAAATTATGTATAATGGGAGTGCTCAGATTTTAGCATTTTTGCTAAGAGGGTTTGAGGGTGTATGAGTTGTTTCTGCTGCTTTTTAAGTGCATCTGGAAATTCCCCATATCTGCAAGAGACTGTGTGTTTCCTGAGTCTGTGGATGTTAAATGGAGTAATGTGTGTGAACTTCAGAAGTTGTCAATAGGGCAAAGCGAGGAGGGCATGTTTGTGTACGAATGATGAAAGGTTAAACATAGAGATTTTTAAACATTGTGCACCTGAATTTTCCAAGTGATTCCTCTGATTCACATGGCAGATTCCACACTTTTAACTATGTAGTAATATTTCCCAAGTTATCTTACTGGCAACTGCAAGCTCTTTAACAGGAAGTCAGGATTTGATCTCTTGTTGCTGAACATTTTTCTGTTCCGAGCGTGAGCAGTGCGACTAATTGGATGGTAACTAATTTGAATTCACATGTTGGCAGTTGGTGTCCATGTTGCTCAGCAGGGAGGGGGGGTGGTGGCGACACAGCTATCAACAAACAGGCCAGCAATTCCATAATCAGAACAAAATCAACATCCTCATTACCGACTCCAGCCTGCATCACCACGGGTTCAAAACTCTTTCTCCTTGTTTTCTGGAAGTGATTATGTTTCGTGTCAGGCCAGACATATCAACTTATTTTTGCTCAGAGACATGCTCACCAGAATGCTAACAACCTATCATGGGGGGGTAAAGTCAGAGATGTTTTAATTCATTTTTTATCTTGTGCATAAAACTAAAAACGTGCCAATTACAATATGTAGTAATTGTGTCATGTAAGGGATGTGGAACTGTAAACACAGTATTTCAGAATGTGTCTGCACCCTTTTCATCAGTGTTTTTCAATCCCCTGGAAACATAGAGATTGATGTTTAGGGAAAAGACGTTTTTAGATTGCATTAAAAAATCAGTTTTACCCAGGGAGGGGAAATAAACAGAAGTTGTAGAGAAGTAGTCAACAAAATAGTTTTGACAAAATCTTATAAAACTACAGTTTCAATGATTTGTCCTCAAAAAGAAAGCAAACTGGGATTACACAATTAAGTACAGCAGCAATTATTTTGTGTTCTCTGTGACCTTTGACCTCTTACTGTTAGTGTTACCAATGAAATACACTTTGTATTAAGCCCGTGCTGCAGCAGGGCAAACTAAAAGCTACTAAAGCCATTTTTTTTAAAATACATTTTGTATTTTTTGTAGCTCATTTTTACTGCCAAGTTTTGAAATGTCAAACATATTTTTAACTGGCTTAAAAAATGTGTATGTAAACGTCAGATTTGTTTCAAGAAAACATAAGTACTCTATCCAAATGTGTATGAATTCTAATCACAATTTGTTTTTAATGGTAATGACTTATTATATCTAGTAGGTCCAAATGATATTCATGTATAAACTTATCTTGATCAACTCTTTCTCCATGCTACAAACGCAACCACACACTGATCAGATCTGGAGATAGATCCAGCCTCATGCAGCTTGGCCGCACCAGCAGCTTTCACTCAGCTGTCCAATGTGATTGCAGCTCTGTAATATATTCTCTAATATCACATGACTTTGCATTTTATTTGCCTGTGGCTAAGCTTGGCAGAAACGAGCCGAAAGTAAAGGCCAATAGGTTGAAGGTTGTCGGGTTCTCCTGTTCCTACGACACCTAGTTGTATTATTCTGTAGAAATTCAGATATATGTGGAAATGTTTTTAGAAATGATACAGCGAGAGGCTGTCAGAGCTGCAGGTCGACCGGTCCCTGTTGTTAGGGCGTAATGGACGCGTCACCCCGGAGGAGAAGCTGCCGGCTGCTTGGGTCACCATGCCCTTCAGCACATGACACACACGTCGCCAATGTGACAGAAACATGCAAAAAGCATACAGACACCATGGCAACCGGATCTCTGCATGCACGGCTGTGTGTGTATCGATCTGCTGTGTTTCCCAAACTGTATTATTGACCTAAATGTTGTTTCTAACATCTAATCTGTTCTAGCCGAGATGTAATTTTATAAAGAATTTGGAAACACTTGTTAGTTTCACTTAAAAAATTGTCGGCTGATGGAAATGTATTACCGTGGTTCAGATGGATTGCTTTCATAAAACCCGATGTTGCGTTCAGGGAGCCAAATATAGTAAGTGTTCCAGTAACTGTATGATGCCTCAGCACACACATATTCACACCCACACCCACACCCACCCACACACACATAGAAACACACGACAAACACTTTCTCATATACAGACGCATACGCACTAACACTTGTTATCGATCTGCAGCTTAGCTCATGCCAGCAGGTAGTCCAACTCACCGGTTATTCTGAGGAATGGCTTTCAGTAGCTCTATCCACACAAACACTACATGATTGTTTCCAGTGGTTAAATCTACACAATTTGTGCACAACCGACTCTTAAGACACCATCACCTCCTCTTCACAGATCAAGGGCTGAGTTTGTCGATACCACGCACACACACACACACACACACACACACACACACACACACACACACACACACACACACACACACACACACACACACACACACACACACACACACACGCACACATACACTTGCACCCTCTTAACAGAACCAAGTTTAATGCCGTGAGTGTCAAGTTGAATACTGTTGCATGGTTAGAACAAAATCCTTTATCCTCATCCTCCCCTTCCTACCTTAAATATTGCTTTTTCCTCCTTCTCTGTTATGCTTTTTGAATTCTCTATAGCCGATAACACAGTTTGGAGTGTTAAGGATAAGGGATTAAAGCATTTTGTGTGAGTGTGTATGAATGACCGGGGTGTGTGTGTGTGTGCTTGTTTGTTGTGATCCCAAAACAACCGGGCCTGCCTTTGTCGTCGTGTCTCTCTTTGAATCTAATTTGAAAACAAGTAAGAGGAACACAAAGTTCGTAAAAACCGACGTTTGGTACAATGGAATGTTTCTCGTTAAAGTCAATCAGCCAGTAGACAACAAAAGGACCTTTCATTGAAGATTATGAAGTGAAAATAAAAAGCAGGGCACCGCTCTCCTTGTAATATGTTATGTGTGCAACCTCCTCCCTCTCTCCCAAAACCGGCCTCTCTTGTTTGAAACGGATCGAATTAAGATGTTCAAGGATTTTCTTTTCTTTTGCCCCCTTCCCGCTCTTCTGAAAGGTCATAAGTCTAATGTAATTATAGCACATAACTGCGGTAAGGGAAACACATGCCAGGAGATGATATGAACATACAAGCTGTAAACTTTCTCTTCGCTAAGCAGAATGTTGCTTTTTTATGACTGAATCAATATCTTTAACTAAGGCTTGTAAAGCAGCCCAGTTAGAGACTTTATTTAGGCTCACCTCTGCCTGACCTCCCCTCGCTTCGCCTGCCTCTCCCTGCATGAGAACAGCAGGAAGCCTTGCATAAGAACCTGGAGGCATTACGTGCTGAATTTATGAAATTGGCTCCGATGTGGTTCAATTTCAAACAGACATTTATTAAATGTATCATGATGTATATACTGTTTCTTGATATGGTTGTGCACCAATTTGGGCTTAATGGATTCTCTTTTCCACTTTGGCATTTTTAAACCGTTTTAACTGTATTTATTATGTCCTTTAGAATATTAAAACCAAGTCAGACATTTAAAATTCACTAAATGTTGGCATTAAATGCAAAATAATGTAAAAAGTTTTGCATGCATAATTAAATTTTATAATAATCTCATAGCATTAAAGGCAGTTTTGTTATCCTGTGTTACAAGTCTACTAAAACATCATAAAGTGAGCATTTAACTGGGATGAAAAGGGGGTGGGTAAAGAAATATTAAGTTATAACAAGATAAAGATGCAGAAGGTGTACTTAGAAAGGAAGAAAGAGAAAACCGAGTGTAAAGGAAAGAAGAGACAAAGAGCCTGCAGAGGGTTAGGAACAAGGTTTTCATCCTACAGAACTATTTTTATGAATTCCACATGTCCTGATCTCTGCCTGTCAGAATCTCGATGGACCTCTGCAACATCTAGCATTCCCACTAGTGAGCTAACCTGCTAGCATATCTACTCACAGCTGACCACTATTAAATGCAAGATATTTGTATTAAAATTATCTTTTTGCCGACACTGGTGTGGATTTAAAAATGTCATGTTGAGTTTCTCTTTTTAAAACTTTAACAATTTCAGAAGATATTGGATTTTGAAAAAACAAGGACTGTCTGTTAAATACAGTGGCATTGAGCTGTGCCCTCTTCATTATCTGATATTTGTACAAACAGACATTATGAAAAGAGTCGTACTGCTCTGAAAGAAAACACTACTAATAACTGAACTGCAATACAGAACCTGGGAAGTCGTTTTTATTGAAGGGATCTTTGAATGCCCCTATTTATGTATTTCAATTTGAATGAATATTTAAAATAGGTTTCAAAAGGTTTTTGAGGAAGGTTGGCTTGCTTTACATAATTTAGTCTCATAACATTCATTTTTTTCAATATTTATTTGTTGCATTGTTTTAATCTACATGTATCATAGTTAAATAAAAGAAACAGATGTCCCAGAAAACAATGATTTATTTTTACAAAAATATTGACTTTCTCTCATTTTTAGTAAATCTCAGAAAATCTAAAATGTAACTTTATTCATCAGTCAGTCCGATTAAAACTCAGGTAATGTCTTCAATCAGAATACACCAATCGTTTTTTTTTAATAAACCGCCTGTTGTTGTTTCCTCCCTACATGACTCCAGTGTTACCTGCCTCATTTCTTGTAGTTTTTTGTTGTTGATGCATGGCAAAAGAAGTCGGCTCTAATCGTTTCCTCAGCCATGACCGAAATAAAGAACTGAATCGAGAGAAGAAACATTATAATAATTATTATAATCAGCGCATTGACTAACCAACAAAGAAACAGGTGTGTGTGTGTGTAGGAGGAGGATGGAGGTGGCAGTGTGAGCATGCTCTCTCTGCTATTTGCTCGACTGGTAATCAGCCAAACACACTACAAGTCTCCTGCTATGATTTGCCCCCCCGGTGTGTCTCCAGTCTGAACGCCTGTGAGTAAGTCAGTGTTTTCTCTATGTCGACGTGTGCATGTATTTATAAAGTATATATACACTATATCTGCTCAGTGTGTGTTTGCATGGGACAAGTCTGTGCATGTCCATATATGTGCGTCTCAGGATTTATATTTGTTTCCTGTGCCTTCCCCCTGCTGAGGGGTATACCCTGACTGAGCTTTACAGCTGGTCTGTGTGTCTGTCTGTGTGTGTAGTCCCACAGATGTGTGTGTTTGCCGGATGGGAATACAACTCCTAGGACATTTAATCTAGGGTGAATTTCACGCTAGTTACTGCTTGTCATCAAACGTTTCTAGCGTAAAATACTGCGGCGATCTTTTATTGGCGGATGTTCGGGACGAATTCACTGTCAGACCCCTGAGTGCCCCGCTGCCCTCCAGACAGACTGAGAGTGTGTGAGAGAGGGAGAGAGAGGAATAGAGGATGGTAGACAACGTTTTTTTAACCTCCATTTTGATGCTTTTCAGTTGAGAAAAATGAATGTTTAAGAGTAAAAGTTTTAAGTGCAATTTTAAACTTTGAACTGAAGAAATACAGCAACTGCCTCTATCCTGCACACACACACACACACACACACACACACACACACACACACACACACACACACACACACACACACACACACACACACACACACACATAGATCAGACCCCAAGCTTAGGGGAAGACAGGTCCAGTATATCTACAGTCGTATGTGTTCACTTAGCAAGCCACAGCTGCTAGCGCCATTACTACGATTTCCTGTGTGTGTATGTCTCTCTGTCTATCTGCCCCCTCAACACACACACATCTAAGGGCCATATCCAAATGGGTTTTAGCAGCACACATATTTTACACCCGCCTGGGTCGCTCTGATGTTCAGGTGCTTCACTGTAAAATGTGACCCAGGTTGTCCAGTAATGCATATCACAGCCTGACAAAAAAAAGATGACGTATTCCCACCGCGCCGTCTAAAATAACAAAGGAAGGAACTCATAACCTTAACTTTAAGCGTCTGAACAAAGGAAGGAGTAATGGCTTTTCTGTGCCTCTATATTAAAAGCTTTCAGTATCTAAGTAGGAACGGGGAAAACAAAGGACACATCAGTTTAATAGAATAATCCTTCCTGTGTTTAAGTCGACTCCAAAGCTTTCAAATTTGAGCCTTAATGTTTCGACAAGCTGTTCAATCAGTTGTTGTTTTTTGAGGACATCGCAAATGGCAGCCTGTCTCTGAAATACGTTTGCTTGTTTTACCTGACCCACTTTTCCCTCGCTGTGTGTTCATGTGTGCGCGCTGTCCCTCTTTGCTCAGAAGGTTGTAAATGTAATCTTAGACACATGTTACTTCGGCTGATGTTTTTCAGATTGATGTCAGTTGCGATTAGCATATCTCCTGCCAAGACACAGGAGTGCTCTTTAGAGCCTGGCCTCATACACACTCGCTCACACACACATGTACGCAAACCGTTGGGTAAACAGAGCTCAGCTGCCATTTTGAATGATTGCACGATGATTATTTGATGCAGTGATTTATTTTGAATGCAGCCCGTAAGTAAACGCAGGCAGAAAAGGATGAGAAATCTGACTGACATGCTCCGAAACTAAATTCTACCTCAAGACAGTCTCCTGACACCCCTTCCCCGGCAACGTATTATTACATCCCGGCCCCTAAAATACAAATTTTAACAGTCCCTGGCCTCCAACTTTAATGTCACCCTGTCTGTTTCTTAAAATGCCGAGAGCAGCCATGTAAATGCAGCTGTGACCAACACACTGTTTCATTTACATTCATCTTGTGCTCGGGAATGGAGAATTCCTCCTCCAATGTAAGACAGCGGGAGAACTGTGCAAAACGAATCTCTCGCCATCTCTGTAGAGCCAACGATATAGGGATTCAGAACACACCCTTCAGACAATGGAAGAGGAGGGGGTCTTATTTTCCCCTCTCTCCCCCCACCCCTCTCTCCCCTGTCTCTCTCCACACCTCCCTGACCCTGCTTCCCCTCCACCTGCCCAGCAGAGTGAGAGAGTAAGTGTAGCGCCAACAGGGGGTGGGGATTGGAGAGAGACAGAAAGAAAGTCAGATAAAAGTAGTTAAAAAAAGAGAGGGAAAGGAGAGGGGGGGAGAAGAAACAACAGGAGAGCGACTGACCAAATACCCAGCGACAGAATGCGAGAGGAAGACAGATGCGCGGGGGGGAAATAGAGAGGGGGGAGAGAAGATGAGAATATATATGCGGTGGCCAGTGTTGTGAGACAAGGCAGGTTGCTGTCACTTTAAAAATGACTGTAATAAAAGTGACCGTCGGAAGATGGATCTGGTGATTTTGGCTTGCTAATCAGTCATCTGTGAAGAGGACCACAGCCCAGATCCAGCGGCCGCCTGACACCCCCTGATTGATGCCTGTGCCCGATAAAAAAGGCCCATTAACTGTCCTGCTATTAAAGTGGGTGAAATGGCAAAAAAAATGCTCACCTCTCCCACTCTGCACTCCCAACCTCGCCTTCATTTGAAAACCTATATCCTTTTAAATGTTCTGCCCTTTTTTTGGCATCTCCCTACAGTTATTACTTAGATAGTGGGATGTTAATGACTGAGGCCTTCTTGTGTTTGCATGTGCAGACTTGCTCACCGGAAATCTAAGTAAGGCCTTCGCACTTAAAATCAATACATCAATAGGTGGCAAAAACGCACCATAGGCTTCAGCTGGTACCTGCATCACAAACTCTAGTTGATATGCAAATGAGTAATCTGTGATGTCACAAAGTATGCGACTTCCTGTCTTCCTTTAGCCTCATGACATGCGTCAAAAAAATCTAAAAAATAATGACCCCGCAGCTGAATCTCATATCTCCTCATCTCGCCTCACACACACACAAAGATTGCCTGCAATAATAATAACCCCACAGACGACAGCTTCAGCCCTCCCTCTCACCCCCCCTCATCCCCACCTCACCCCCCTCCCACATACAATCAAACAAAGCCTCTCTCTTACCTTGCGCATGACCAATCCTTCCATCTCTCCCTCTTTTATTTTTTTCCTTCCACCACCTATCTATGCATGCTCTTCCCTTTCTGCACCACACCTAACAGCAACACCTTGCACTCTCCCGACCATCCCACAGCCTACAGCGCAGCACTCACACCCCCAATAAATACAGCCCTGGACTGCCGTTTTCCCATCTATCCCTTTTTCTCTGCCCCAGTCTCTCTCTCTCTCGCTCTCTCTCTCCCTTTCACTCTCCCCCCCTCGCTCCTGGCTGGTGCTGGTGAAATATCAGGGCAAACGGATTCCAGCTTTTTTCTCTGGCTCAGAGGGGTTGTTCTGTGCGATTTGGCCCTGGGGTGCATTTCAGCGCTTCTGATGTGAGAGAGGGGGCGAGAAAGAGGGAGAAAGAGAGAGAGAGAAGGGGGAGAGAAAGAGAAAGGAGGCGTGAGAGAGAGAGAGGACACACTGCCAGGGTTTATCCTTTCTTTCTAGGGCAGTCAGAGGTTTTAGAAAAGACGGCGTTGAACCAGCAACTCAAGGTGTGCACGCTTTAGCTCACGGAGGCCTCGGGGTGATCTCCATACATAATCAGGACAATCCACCTCCATGACAGGTGCACGGCCATCTTGGATTCTCTCTGAGCCGAGGGACCAGAGTGTCCGTGCTTATATCCAAAAGATGAACGACTGCAGCTCCCCGCTTTTATTGCTTTAAATAAATTGACAGATGGTCAAATGAAAAGAAAAAAAACAGTCCTTTTGGCTTTTTCTTATTATTATCAGATCCGGTATTTTCATTAATTTGGATTCCTCGACTGAGCTGCTTCAGGACCTCCAAACAAAGATAATCACAAATGTATTAAAAAAAAAAGGAACCGGTGTTAATCATTTCATTAATAAAATGCATCTCAAATTAATTTGTTGCATATTCATCAGAACAAACTGACAGAATATTTTATTTTCAATATTTATCTAATTTAACAATTAAGTTAAATATGTTTCTGGTATTTTGAGTTGTCATGCCAATGATGATTTTCCATAGCACATATCATTAAGTTGGGAATTTCCCCAGATGATTGTGATTTACCTTCTCTTTCCTGTGTCCATGCATATGTCTGCACAACTTGGTGTGTCTGTGAGTTTCTGATTGTGTGTTTTTATTTTCTAATCTCAGATCTCACTGTGGGGCGTTCTAAAAGGATTTGTCATTCTCTGCGCAGTTGAACTGATTGTGAATTAAATGTATTTTTAGGCACCTTTTTTTCTGTCCTTTTGTGAACTCAGTTAGAATTGAGGTCAGGACACACAAACACACATAAACAAACACACGTGCATACACACGCACACATGCACACACCATCTCAGAGAAAGACACATAGCTTTCAGAACAAATCACTGTTGAACTACCCTTTGTGGAATGATTCTGACATTTTGTTTGGGAGAAATAGCATTTAATTGAAGGGAGGGGCGATACGGATGGCAGTTATGCAACCAAGGGAAAATGTCTACATTTCAACCCAAATTGAAAACATAACAGAGTTTGTGTGTGTGTGTGTGTGTGTGTGTGTGTGTGTGTGTGTGTGTGTGTGTGTGTGTGTGTGTGTGTGTGTGTGTGTGTGTGTGTGTGTGTGTGTGTACCATTTCACTGTTATCCACAGTTTGCTCGCTTGTTTGATTGAGAATTAGTTCACGTTATGGGGTTTATTCCATAAAAACAATATTGACTTTGCATTATGATACAAACTAATCGCCCTCTCTTGCACTCTAAAGTCAGTCTATGTGTATTGGTTGCATAGATGTGAGGGTATGAAATGTACATGTTTGATGACAAAGTGAAAAGTCTTTACAATGCCACATATTCAATTTGCAGTTTTAATTAATTGAATTATGTATTAATTACAAAATTAATTGGCCGTTAAAAAGATGAACATCTGGGTTTAATTAATTTAATTTAAAATATTCAAGAACAGACAAGATTACCCAACTCTCCTTATAACTGAAGTTCAATAGGGTTTTTAAATCATTACTTGCTGCTCCTTTTGTGCTTTATTTTCTATTATAATGTTGATATCCATAGGGAAAATCATATGTCTCTTGCCCCTGACACAATAGGGTCAGAGGTCAGACTCATCCTCAGGACGGGCGTCTTGAGCTTCGTCTTTTGCTCGATGACACTCGGCACGGTGGATGCTTGCAGAAGTGGCTGCTTGAGCTCAGGTTATCCGCTTTAATGATGGTCACTAAGAAAGGAGGTTGATGAGGCCTCATGTAAGGACTCTTCTAATGCAGCCATGAAGCCAACGAGCATGTTTCAGGGTCACCGCTCAGCTAAAAAAAATGACGCCTCTCTCCCTCTTTCTTTCTTCTCTGTTTTGCTCCAAGCGTTGCCAATTTGTCTGAGCTGCATCCGCTAATCCGTGCGCATTTACGCATTGGTCATTGCGCCTCCGGTTGACTTGGCCTGCTTGATAGATGATGCCGTCCAGGCAGGAGACGGACTGACTGTACAGGCTCACAGCTGACAGTGGTGTTGGCTGGTAGATCTTAGGAGAATATCTACATACACCTCATTTCTGGTCAAATATTTCACAATTACTAATTAAAACTACAAGCCTGTATTTACAGCTTAGATTGAAATTACTCAAAATAATATCAAAGCCTTATTTTGCATGTTAGAAATTAAATTATTAAAATATCCCAAATTCTATGGACATATTCTTGTTTATAGGATTATATTTTAGCAGTGGCACATGAAATGAAATAGGCCTGCTGCCAAGGGGAAGTGGACTACAGTAATATTACTTTAACAGTCAAAGGTAATATATTACTTTCTGTCTAAGAAGACCAGCATGAGACCCTCCTGACGTTTCCCCCCCCTCCCGGATGTGGAGATGTCAATCTGTGGCCGTAGAAGTTGCTTCTCGGTACTGACCGGGTTATTTGCCGTGTTGGGCTGGCCCACTGAGAGTCAGAGGAAGGGAGAGGAGGGCAGTGGGGTGGATGGGGAGGCACGGATGGATGGATGATGGGGTGGGAAGGTGGAGGGGTGACTGTCCCCAAGAGAGAAGGGGAGTGGGGGGCTCCTGGAGAGGACCTCTCGGACCACTAAATTGACATGTTCAAGCTCCTGGCTTGTCATGAAGAGAGTGCTCTAATAAGCCATCTGACAACATGCAGCAGAGCAGTCTTACTTCCACGAGGCCATTAAATGAAAGGCCTTCTGTTTTATTTCAAATTATATTTCTATTGCTTTAATTTTACATGTATTTTTATTCTACTTATTCTAACAAAGCGTGTGCAATTATGTATAATTTTTCTATCATTTTTGTTGCTTTGATTATTTATCCCCTGCTATTTCAAATGTTTTATAAATATCCGTATTCTGGAAGATTTGAACAATCCTGCATATCTGATTTTTTTTTTCTTTTTTTTTTCTCATGTTTTCCTGAAGTAGGTAAAGCCCTAATTCAGTCTTTATTTCGATGATCATTTTGTATCAATGCTGTGGAATAATTTCCTTTCCTTTAATAGAGAGCATACAGGTGCTGTTGTTCCCATGCACGGCAGCTTTACAGGTCTATAAGTGTGTGTGGATCTGAATGATAATCAATAGGGTTTGGCTGTGAACGGGGCTGGAGGCGGGTGGATGTGTGTTGTGTGTTGGGGCATCACCGGGAGGCCGTTTTGGGGGGCTTTATATCCCTCTGTCCATATATGGAGGACACTCACAGGACGCGTGTCTATTAAAGAGGGATCAACAATGAAAAAGATCGCAGGACCAAAGGGCCAAGTGGGAGGAGGGCAGCAGGGTGAGGTGAATGGAAACAGCAGTGTGTGTGTGTGAGGCAGACGCACATGGGGAGCAGGGAGGGTGTGTGTGTTTATAGTGTTGATTTTCTCTCGCCGTGACTGAAATGCAGGCCACGACGTCTGCCAAGTCACCCTTCTCCTCCTCTTGTCCCTGATCTTCTTCTTATACTCCTCCTCTTCGCTTGCCACAACACTTGTTCTTCTTGGGGTGTGATATCAGCCCCCGCCCCGCCTGCATCTAAAGACTTTACAGTCAGGGGCCATCGATTGCTCTTATCAAATAAACAGAGTGGCACCGGCGGCTGTGCGGACCCTCCACCCTGCACCTCCACCCCATCTTCCTTCTTCCCCTGTCTCCTAATCTCAAGCCCCCCCTTAAATCCACCCCACCTCTTCCCCTGCTAGAGAGCCCTAGCAGCTGTGGTCCCATGTACATTTTACATGATTGGCACCTCCTTATTTTACCCCCCTCACCCTCTGCCTGTCCACCCCCCCCCCCCATATTCATATCATGTTGCATATTAATGCACAGTTTATGCAATAGCTCATCTGACAGTGTGCATCATGTCCATGTTTCTCCTGGGGAATTTGCATACCTGATTATCTAGTGCCTGAAGTGCTTGATTGTTGCTGTGGTGGGTTGTATGATGCTGAAATGTGATATTTGGTGTGTAAGCGAGGGGGGGCTGGGTTGGGGGTGCTGAAACGCTTCCCCTTGACCCTTGAAATGCAACGTAATCCTGTGTGGCCCCGTTTGATTAGGGCATTTTTCTGTCTAATTGTTGTCATCAGGACTTGCACTATCATTGTGCATCTGGAAGCACTTTGACATCTAAGGCAGTGCTTCTCCAAAGTGGGGCTCAATAATCCTCAAAGGTCCACGAAGGCCATGCACCCCCCGGCAGAATAAAGATATATATTTTTTTTAATTTCACTCTGATTTCATTAACCTGAAATTATTCCAATTAAAGAACATATGTCTGCACAAAGGTTTCACTTGTAGAGCCTCAATGCAATTTAAAATCAATAACACAAAAAAACATATTGAGAGTCCTAGGGACAGAATCCAATTAAATGGGGACCCTTGGCTTAAGGTGTGTCCATTCGGGGGTCCTTGACATGAAAATGTTGGAGAAGCCCTGATCTAAGTGACTGAGGCAAAGGGCTGCATTGACAGTCTTTGTTTCTTTTTTCTGCTTTCTCCCTCTCTCACACTCTCCCTCTCTTTTTTCTCTCACCCCCTCCTCTCTTTAAAAGGGAGCGGAAGAGTGGGCTGATACCGGTCTCATGTTGCGTATGGATTTTCGTTTATATAATCGATTGAAATGTCCCAATACATTGATTTCGGGTTCAGTGTTTTACAAACAAGCGTTTATGGGTCTCGATTTTATGTTAGGGATGATTCCAGTGTGACACCGATGCTCCAAGAAATCGGATTTGTTGATTTTTAAATAAATGATCTAAATACAAACAAATAAATATAAATTGTTTCACATTAAAAAAAAATCTAAAAACTGACTCAGGATGGGGGGAAAGCAAAAAAAATGAGAAACAGGGTGAAAAGACACAATATTGTGCTCCCTCTCTCCTTAATCAAATAAAGTGGTGTAAAAACACACACACACAAAAGCATTTCCTTCCCTCTGAATTTCTCCTTGAATTATATGCCATCACTAGTGTGTGTGATTGCGGAATATTAAATTAAAGTGGGATAAGTCCGCACCGAGGCGGGCTGCGTCCAATCCGCAACTCATTTCCCCTGTTGTAGCACCGCATCACTGCGCTCCTCTCTTTTCAATGACAATGTGCCAAATCTGGGCATTTTGAAAACACTTTCCATATGCTATTATCGGATCGCTACTGAGGAAGAGAAAGACAGAAAAGAAGAAAACGGAATGTTTTATACCAAAGGTACCGAGAGTCTGCTTTTTTATTTATCTTCTCTTTCACTGGCTTATTGTACTTTATGCTTTTTGGGCGATTTAAAAGAGGTAAGAGGAGGAACATTTAAAGTTTTTATTATCGATTGCATATTTATGGACCGTTGTTGGATGGCTTTAGGGCTGAGTGTGAAAACGTCGAGAGAGTTTATGTTGAGCATGTATGGATACAAAAGTTCATTTTGTGTCAGTCTTTACGTTTCCCTCTTTTATTGCTAAAGAGACAATTGTTTTTCCTCATTTCTCTGCTGAGTGTTTTGTCTGCAAACAAGTCAAAGAAAAATTTCCTTTGACATTAATTTCGCTGGAATTACAGTAATCATTTTATATTTTTGAATGATTTGCAATTAATTGATTTTACAGCTCTAGGTCTTAATTTGAACACAAATGACAACTTGCAATTGCTTTACCTTTCGATGATTTCTGTGTGCTAATTCTCTATTTGATTGTGCTGAAAATATACAGTTATGATTATAATACGTGTTTAAAGAGATATAATTATAAATTTGTATTTGGTTTCATTATTGTGAAGTGAGCAAGTGGCAACATCATGCGTTGAAAGAGTTACACTTAACTTCTTATTGTCTATTTTTGGGCCTTTGTGAAGCTTGTTTGTGCGCGTGTTTCCTGCACGAGAGTTGGCCAGTGGGTCACTGTGGCAGGTTGCGGGTCAGAGCTTTGGGATTTTGCGTGTTTTTGTGTGTGTCCTGGGGAGGATGAGGGGTCAGCCATGCAGCCCCACGAGGGCGCCGACGCATAGGACAAACAAGGTGGAGGTCTGTCCAGGAAACACTGACCAGATGACCGTAAACCAGACGGGCTATAGGCTACAGCATTGACTCAATTATTATTTACAAATAAAATATAATGTACCATTACAGCAATTCAGGTTTTCAGTTAGACTTCTAAGAAAATATTGATGGATCAACAATGGTTCAATCTCGTGGCATCTCAGTGTGTCAAGCCTTTAAGGTAATATCTCCGGACGATTCAAAGTTATTGATCCACTGGAGTGGCATAAGATCACTATGAGTGTTCAATGCTGCCTTTCACATGTCAATAAATGCATTAGCAAATAAAACACAATGTTTGAAAATTGCTCTATAATTAAAATAGTTTAATTTCAGTCAGTTTTGCCTTTGTTTCTAGCGGTGCCACTGTTTGGTAATTTATTTGCGAATACTCGTGCGCACACACAGACACACACACACAGGCAGGCACACTCAGACACCAGACCGGAGTTTACAGATACAAATCTATAATTAATTGAGGATTGCTGCTGATATGGAAATGGGGCGAAATATTAGTTAACGCTGTCTATTGTCAAGCGGTCCTCCGGAGAAAGAGCATCGTCTGCAGGGAGAGAGGGAGGGTGGAGACCGGGGGGATTTACCAAACGCAGGAGGGTAAGATAAGCGGCAGCCTATATCAGTTCTCTAAATCCGCTTTGTACTTTCTCTTTCTCTCATTGCAAACAAATAAAATGACAAACGCAACTCCGCTGGAAAAATCACCACCACTCACAAATGTAATGATACAAAGTGGGTTATAAGTACATCCTGGTACTCGTATAAAAAAAAGAAAAACGTTGGTTTATGCCTACACAAGTCCTCCGTTTAGGTTTGTAAAGTCGCAAACGAGAAAAAGGTCCACTCCATGCAGCTTTGAGAGCTCGACGCACGGCCCAGGTGGACTTATTGCTCGTCCGCAGCAGCAGCGGGCTGACTGGACTCTCCAAGCCGTCTCTGAGCGACGCCTCCCAAGGCTTGACAGGCTAGAAAACCCCCCTGGAGGACAGGGAGGCAGCTGCAGCAGTAGCGGCAGCAGCAGGAGCCTTGGATCCGGGTGAAAAGTGACGCCTCTGTTCCTCACCTCGACCCACCCACCCCCTTTTGTCAGAGACCTCTCTAAACCCAGAATAAACAGCCTCGGGTCGGGTCGGGCTCGAATCTCTTGGCTTCTTAAGGATCCAGTTGGTATGGGAGCAGTCCAGTCAATGTGGCTGCAAAGTAGACCTAGTAGTTCACTTGCCAGCAGCAGCCTTATCATCACATCCCAAGCCCCGGCTCATGCAGTTCAATTCACCCCCAGCTTCGATTTTTTTCCATGAAGGCGAACAAGATCTCTTGATTTTCTCCCCGATTGAGACTGTGTAAAGTCTTCCTCTTTGCCCAAAAGCCACTATTAAGCAACCGGGGGGGAAGACACAGTAAACGGTTTGCATTGAGAGGATATAGGGCCAACAGACGGATGTAAGGACACTACATGTAAACGCCAGTGAATGGAGCTTTGAATAGAGAGGGGGATTTTTGAGTGACCCTGTATTGGATTTTGCAGTTTGGCTCTATTGAACCCACACGGGGCCTCGGCGTTCCCGAAAGGGCAGTGATGGCTTTCCAACATGTGCTGGATTACTGTGATGCACTGATGCTTTGATTTTTAATCTTAGACCTGTGTGTGCTTAACATGCAACAGATCAGATCCCCTCACTCCGAGAAACAAATGACTGTATTGTCAAATAATATAATTAAAAAAGTCCAAACTTTGCACACAGGTGTAGTGTAAATAACTCATATGAATGCGTTTTGTGCATAAATTATATTACCGAATTACACAATACCTGCAGGCCCGTTTTGACACGTGAGACAACACGATGGTGTACTCCTCTCACTCAGGTTTATTTTGTCTGCTTTTATTTATGATTAAAAAAAAAACAATAATATTCAAAACCTCTTCATTTCATTTTCATAAATTATATCAAACCATACGAGTTCACACACGTATTTTATTCTCAGAACATTCAACCGACACGCAAAGGCTGTCCTTTCTGCTCATGTTTAAAGAAAAGTAATTCACCTGTAGTGAGGCTAATCAATAAGACAAAGCTGTAGTACACAAATGAGCATTATGGGGAGAACACAAATATTCTTCTTGTATTTATGAAATCTATAATAGATGTGTTGGAGCATCCTGCGCTTCAGTACAGAAATATCCATGTGCAAAACTAGTTTTTATACAGAGACAGATGACTTCTAAGTACTTGTAAGTAATTCTGAGTGCAGCCTGTTTGCTGTGCAGGAAGCGATCGTCCATTGTTCTACATGTGATTTGGCCCTCAGAGAGAAACCATACAAAAGGATTTTTCTGCGCGCATGGACCTCTGCGGCCGCCAGGGCTCCGTGTGCGCGTCATTTGCAATGTGGAGACTGTTGATCAACTCACTAATTACACTCCTCTCCCTCCCTCTCCGTCTCTCTTTTGCTCCCTCCCTCTCTCTCGCTCTCTCTCTCTTTCTCTCTCTCTCCCATTCGCCCTCTCTCTCTCTCTGTCTCTCTACCCATTCCCAGAGTGCATATCGGGAAATAGACACACAAAGACATGCGCACTCAACTTAATCAGCCATTTTTTTAAACAGGGCTAAAACGATAATAATTAGCAGAATAAAGACATATCGGATTTTCATTTCCTTTCCTCCGTTTCCCGACCCCCGTCCACAAGAGAATCTGCGAGGCAGCCCGTCGACACGTCGTTTCACCGCCACCGGAACCAAAATAAGGGATAGCTCTCTAAGCGCTTGACATTTGTGGTTTTACCCCCTTTTCCCAATATAAAGTTGGAGGATTATTGTAATTTTCCCTGTTTTTCCACGTTTTGATTGTCCACTTACGCAAGCCGCTGGATGTGACTGTTTTATAAACCCAACAGCAGAGAGAGAAGCGGAGGTGACGGCTTTGGAGGGGAAGAAAGTAAGTTTTTTCCTATCCACCTCTCCCTTTAACTTTTATTGAGTAGTTTGGTGTGTGTGTTAAATTTAGGGGTCGGGTATCGATTATCTATCACGCTGGTGGATCTTTGACATCGGGGTTGTTTGGATAACAGGTGCTGGTTGTTTTTAGTCCAGAATAAAGGCGGATATCGTGATGTTAGTGCAACTCCGGCGCTTTGGCTTCAATAAAACAAGCGAGTGACAGGGACGGAGGCGTTCTTACGCATGTGTCCGTGCTATTACACTCGGATATCACATCGACACCGGTCTTTTGCAAAGTTTATACTATTGTCACGGAGATTGTTGGCTGGACACTCCACGTTAGATAACACGAGCCGAGACAAGCGTTTCTCCCCCTTTTGTGGCTTTGCATTGCGGATGTGGTGTTGCCTTTCCAGGAGTCCGATCTCTCGGACATGTCCGCTTTCAGCTTGTTTCAGTCGAGGGCTCCGACTTCATGTTTCCCCCCTTCAACCCACTCCTCATTTCACTCCCTAACAGTCAGATATTTCATATGAAAAGGTAACTCGGATGCACCGCAGCGCTCAAAGCCAGTTTTGAACATCGGCTTTCATGCACCTTCCAGGCATTCACTGCCGGAGTGGCGATCAGTCTCCAGACACGATCCCCTTCCGTGTGCACAAGTGTATATTTTGTAATAGTTGAAGTAACAGCTTTATTGAACCATCGGTACAAAGGCGAAGAGTGTTTGCGATCACAGTCCGTACATCCCGTACCTGCTGCGCTCAGAAAGTAGTCTCACTTTAGCGAGGCGTGGGTGGCTAGGTCGCCCAGCAGGGAGAGCGATCGCTGGGCTGCTGATAGTACGGCATCCCTTCAGAGCCAGGTCTCCTGTTTTTCTTTAACACCGGCATTTAAAAGCAGGACAATGTATCAAAAACTCATCTGTATTAATTGACATTAAGCCATTTTAATTTCATCCATAGTCCACAAGTTCCATTTCTCGGTCCCCATCCGCGGCGGTGGGTTTATCATTTCCTCATATAAATGGTCCCTGTTTTAATCCCGAGATATGCGGGTTGGAACATCTTCTTTAAATTGTAGATTGCGGTTGTTTTGTATCAATTTCGAGGCGACAGGGCGCACAGGAAGGCGTTCTCAGGTATTTTTGCGCCCTGATGGCTGTTTTTTGAAGTAGGTAGACTTGGCTCGGATTGGGACGCGACAGTGACAGGGGGGACATCGATCGCACGGGAGGAAAAAAAAAAAAAACATCAGGGCCAAGGGGCCAGTCAGTCTCCAACCCGGGTATGTAACGGTTTAGTGAGTGTGTGTGCGAGCAGAGATACGCTCCAAATGAACGGTGTACAGAATAAGCTTTTTACAGGACTGTCTCTATTTACACACGGCTTTTCTGGCTCTTTTATGTGGATTTCGAAAGCTATTTATTCCCGAAGTTAAAGGATTTTAAAGCAGTATTTCTAACTGTGTTATTCTTTGTTGTTTTGTTCGGATTTATCAAAGTGTATATTGCGTGAATGCTCACTTTTTAATCAAAATACGGGTTTTCTGTTGTACTCACACAGTAAATACGGACAGCTATCATTGCTTTAATTATCGGAATTAATCAATTGTTTCATTATTATAATTATGATTATAATTTTTTGCGTAGTATTACGTTATCTTATATTTAATTTTTAAAACTAAATCTTTTTATATTTCAATTTTTTGGATCAATTACATTTGAACATAAATCAGATACATGTTATAGATTGCTAAATTATAAGCTCTGATGTTTTTTTGACAGAATGGATCCTCCTTTTAGTACATTTTAGATTATTTAATAGCATCTGCATACAGTCCTTTATTTCATTACAAAAATGCAGCCTAGGCCTTATAATAAAAAATAAAATAAAATGTGAAATTAAGAGTGGAGATGGTCCTGTCTAATTGCAGTGAATTTCATCAGTTAATGACGGTATTGTCTCACTCTATAATAACAGAATATCTTTGTTATTTTTATTTTCTTGCAAATGAGAGATTTTTGGAGGTTTATGTTTGCAGAAGCCCAGGCCCCTTGTTTTTGTTTTTCAGTGTGTGGTGTCTTAGCACTATCAAAGGCTGGGTGTGTATATCTTTGCATGTTAGTTAAGCAGCTTGTAACGTTCATTTCACCCGTAGCAGTGGAGGGGAGGGATACAAAAACATATAGTGTGAAAGATGGGCTGACAGCACTGGGAGGACAATAGCTGTTGGCTTGAAAATGCTTCTTGATTATTAAAAGCTAATACATTTTCAGCATTGCAGCCTTCATTAAGGGTGCGGATGGAGGGGGGGCGAGAGGGATGAGAGGGTAAAGGGAGGAGGAGAGGATGGGAGAGAGAGGGAGACAGGGGCTGAGTCTGTCCTATAACTCCTGGGCCCAAGACACATGCAGCTAGAAGATTGGCTCGGGCCTCTCCTAGGGGTCGACAATGTGTCATTTCCACCCGGCTAGATTGCCCTCTGCCTATCTGATATTAATGTGCAAATCAATATTTCAGGGATTAAATTTCCCTTCTTCATTTTTTATGGTTTCTACCTCAATAAGTCTCCCGTCTAATAGAGGAGGCTGGATGATTTAGAAGCCTTTGCTGCAGAAAGAGAGAGGGAGAGAGAAAGAAATAGAGAGGAGCTTTGCAACAAGGCTATCGCTGCATTTTAATGTTCTTCTTCGTGGATCCCCCATAGGCCCTCAGTAAGGAGGCTATATCGCTGCTTTGCAGTGTAAAGACAGCCAATTTGGCTAAAAGGGCAGAAAGGGAAAATATGAGTCCGGTTGAATACTTAAGACGCTGTGGTAATCCGAGTAGCAGGTATTAGTGAAGGGGAGCTCCCCCCCTGTCAGACACACACACACACACACACACACACACACACACACACACACACACACACACACACACACACACACACACACACACACACACACACACACACACACACACAGACAGACAGAGCGACATCCAAACCTGCATTACCAGCCGTCATGCTTCAGCGAACAGTATAGCTTACTACACGCTGGACTGCTATAACAATATATTTTTTTCTTCTTCTCTTTCTCCTCCACTTTTCGCCTTTTTTGCATGGAAGCCCATCGACATCCACTGGGGAGATTTACTCTCCTGCGTAAATAACATCTGGCATATGTGCGCGACAGAAATGAATCACCCTGACACAATGACCTGTGTATGATTATTGGGGAAAGGGAGGAGTGTATTACCATAGTCATAATGCTGCATCTCATTGAGAGTCAACCAAATGAGCTTGGACCCCTTGACTCCCCATAGACATTCATTAAGGGACAGTGCACACAGAGGCGTCTGTCTGCCCATAGGTGTGTGTGCGTCTGTGCATGTGTGTTTATTTAATCCTCCTTCCTGTACCATCTGGTGTGTGTGTGCATGCATGTAGACGTGCATGTCCAGCAGCAGCACAGTGTGAATTTCCCCCCTCACTCAGCCCCCCCCCCCCCCTTTCATTCAGCCTTTTCATTCAGCCTTTTGCAGCAGAGCAGAGTAGACTGTTTTAACATACTCCTGATAGGGAGAGTGTCAGCGACTGAAAACACGAAAGGAGAGGGAGAAAGAGACAGAGGAAGAGGCACAAAAGAGCTCTAATTGTAGCACGACCGCTTGGCTTCCTCCCTGATTCACGGCCATTACGATGTGGAAAGCACAAGCGCCTGTCCTCCATTATCAAAACGGCAGGCCTACACACACACTCTCACATCCATACACGCATACACACTGGGGGGAATCATGTAGATTTTTGTCTGTTATCTATAACTCAAATGACTGCGACCATCATGGTCACCATCTTTGGGAGATTCGATATTGAACCGCACCTCACTCAAATGATGGCTGCTTTAATTTAGTAAAAAAGTAGGTGTTTATTTTTTGTTTGGACCTTGTACTTGACTGTGATGGGCCAAGTTTCAGATTCTCTCTTGCACGCTTCTTCCTAAGCTTTCTAATAGACAGTGTTTTATGCAACATGTATTATGCAACTGTTCAAAGCATGTAGTTTTGGAAGCAAAGAGCTATCTCACAGCTGAATATTTTAGATAGATCAAGGTGTAATATTCTCTTGGTTATGTGTGTGTGTGTGTGTGTGTGTGTGTGTGTGTGTGTGTGTGTGTGTGTGTGTGTGTGTGTGTGTGTGTGTGTGACGGTCTGCAGTCATAGTGTCAAGATCTCCTGTCTCAGCGAGGCCTGTAGGGGGAGAAGCTAAGAAGTCCGCAGCAGCTCAGCATTATGTCTCAAAGAGGGGGGCTTCCTTTGTCAGCCCTGGGGCACCACCGCTAACACACACTTTCTCTCCATCACACACACTGAGCGAGAGGCGGAGGAGGGTTAAAGACTTGGAACGAGATCAAGCCCCTCCGTAGCTCCCAGGGAGGGTACTTGTGAATATTCGAGTTTTAGTGTAATTAGCACTTAATTATATTAACATATGCAAATTGTCAGGCGGAGAGCTTGTACCGCCGGTGGGTATCGGCTGAGATACAAGTGACTCTATTGTACCACCACGGCAGAAAAAAAGAATAATGGGTGTGTGTAAGGCAACCAGCCAGCAGCCAGGCAGCCAGCCCCCCGTGCTAGCACATAACCAGCTAGCTCTTTAAGTCCCTGGCTGGCCGCTTTGCCAAATTTCATTAGTCGCCATGACGACCTGGCTAATTGTGCTGACTAATGTCCCCTGATCTGTCGTCAGCCAGGATGGGTGTGTGTCACCCCCCCAACAAAAATGAGAAGGGCAGAAAGAGGCCCGAGTGTCCAGATTAAAGCAGCACACAATGACTCCTATTTACACACGTTCCGCTTGTACCAGCATTTGCATATTCAAAAATTCTCTGCCATCTTCCCTTGTCAGCTCAGTTTGTGTTTGCATGTGTACCCGTGCATTGGCAAGGTTGTGCGCATGTGGCAGCAATGTGTCCGACGGGACGACAGCATTTCAGCTGCGAGTCGTGTGTGTGTCGCTCTGTGTGCGTCACATGTGTAACACACTGCTGTCTGTGAAGAGAGACTTGGACTCTGTGACTGGGATGGCCTTGTGTAGCGACACAGCTGAATTTGTTTTTGATTACTGTACAAGACTGAGATTCTGGCAAAGAAAGGCTCGGGCCTAAATAACAGGCACAGAGTTTTATGCCTTTGAAACTTTCAGCCCCTCTTTTCATTCCATCCAAATATCTAATTACAACACGTTTTCATTGCGGCCCCCAACCGAGCAGCAGGACTTTCTTTTTTTAGGGGGAGGGTGGACAAACATTTAATTTTCTGTGCTTCCCGCTAGCCAAAGGTGGATAGAGATTGGGCCTAGTTGGTGCTACTAGTACTTGCATGCTAATCCTGTTTTTTGACAGGAATGTAAACTGATATAATTGCTTTTCAGAGGCAGGAACGGCGGTTTATACAAGTGTGAAAGCACGGGAAAGGGGATTAGCATTATTTTGCATAATGCTGGGCAGGCGCTGAATGGGGCATTGAACGCTTGACTGGGTGACAGAGATGAAAGAGAGATGAAATGCTCTACCCCTCTCCTCGCTCCCTCCCCTCTCCCCTACAGTCCCTCTGTCTCTGGCCACTGTTGCCGGTAGAGGAGTGTGTTTGCAGGAGAGGACCCCCGGAAATGCCACACTGGTGTTTTTGACTGTTTGTATCGGATGCCAGCAGATGGAAGCTGTCATGTGTGGCAATATGTATGATAATAGAGTAACTGGTAAACTCCTGGCTTCCTAAGCCCTCATGTACTAAACTGCATCCCTAAAGCACTGGAGTGTGCAATTATGTAGTGGATGGATGTGGCTCAGGTAGCATTTACATGGAAGGAAGGGAGCGGCTTTCGTGGATCAAATCAAACTACACTGTTCTTACATTTGCCTTTATTGAGATGTTTACTGAGGATTTGGTCGGATATCGTCTGGGTAGAGGGAACTTTGCAATAGCGAGGCAGGTGTGTTTTATGTGAATGCCTGAGTGAGTGTGTGTCTGCTGGTAGTCGTAGGTGGGGGCACAACAAGGGTGGTGACGCAGCCTAAAATTGCCACCGTGACTCCCATATGACCCGGCTCGACTTTGTGAGTAATTTATGATCAACCGTCATCATTGCCATTGCATCTGGCGTATGGAAATGATCCAAGGTCGAGGGAGGGGAGCGAGGTCGGGTAGTGGAGAACATGAACGCCACAAAGGCCGGTGTGGCCTGTTTTTGTTGTCTCTCATTGGACAGGATCCTCTTTCTTTGACCTTTTGCACGCCTTCCCTCGCCTTTCATATGTTAATGCTGGCCAGACCCGAGGAGGAAACGTGCTGGAGCTGAGTGGAGGAGGACAAAGACTCCCTCTCTCTTTCTCTGCCTCCTTTCCACGCCATATCTCCTCTTTTCTTGCTTCTTCCCCTCTCAACAACTTGACAGACTTTGGCATGAAAGGAAGTGAGTGCTTAGCGGATGGGAAAGGTGGAGATGGCGTTCTCGCCGTGACCTGCGCCACCTGTGAGGATCAAGTGCAGAGATCCTCGGTTATGTGTATGTGGAGTGTTATTTTGAGTGGCCCTTGTAGTGCGTATTGCAGATCGGTAATCGTTTGAGCCGTGTCACCGGTAGTGCTATAGCTCAGTCGCTTGAGGAGTGATTTGTTGCTTTTCGAGTGAAGCTGCTGGAGTTGTCATACCGGGTCTATATTTCTCCCTCAGCTCCGCCAGCTGTATGTTCTTACAACCAGTAAAGTAGTGTCTCTGGCGGGGTAAAAGGATACTAATATAGTTACTATAACCCTCCCCTAACATAATACTCCACTGTTGAGCATGACGTGGTTCGGGGCTCTTCTGGCTCTGTTATGGGAAGGGGGCATGTTATCTGTAGGAAATGTAATTTTTGTCCTCATTGAAATCGTTCATTATTGAGCGCGCTTATCTAAATGTTTTTGTTGCTGTTGGTCCTTCGCCAGTCAGGATTGCGTTACCCTCTCTCTCTCTCTCTCTCTCTCTCTATGTCTGTCTCCCCCTCTCATCTCGTCAGGCCTACATCAGTCTCTTAAGGGAAAATAGAAAGAGGGGATTTTTCTCTTCCCTCTGTGCTCTGTCCCGTTCTCAGGCTCTCCTGCCTTTTTTGCATCAGCCATCTCATACAGGATATTAGCCGTGGAAAAACACGGGTCAGGGTATTTAATTTAGAATAATATGTTTATTCTTTCATTTCAAAGTGGAAATAGGGAGGGTTTTTCGCAGGGTGGGGAAAGAACAATCCGGGCCGTGTGTTGGAAGAGTGGTTCTGTTTGATCTGAGGTCCTGCGGGCCCTGGGGGTGGCTGAGATTCTCAGGTTCAGGTCAAATAAAACAGGCTGTTGAAAAAAATGAGGCCTCTCTTTCTGTGGTATTGTCTTTTGCTTTCTCTGTATATCTCTGTTGGTGTCTGTTTCTCAGGTTTCGCTCTGTCTCGTCTTTCATTTGCATCTCTGGATGTTCCTTTTTTTCTGTGGCATGGCAGTCAGGTAGGGAGGGGAGTTAATCGCAAACAGTGATTGGACTATTCAAATGCACAGAGAAACTCCCTTCTCACTCATATTTCAAAACTTTAACTCTATTTGACATGTGTTTTTATACTCAATGTATTTCCGTACATCTGGTGTAGACTTTTGGCTGCAGTCGGTGACATTGCTTGTCCTCTGTACTCCTTGATGCAGTCACTGTGAAGGACACTCGCTCAGCCCTTCAGGTCCAAGTGAGCGCCTCAAATCTAAACTATTCAACAAAGCATGTAGTGGGCTTTTGTTTTAGAAAGGTTTGTCCCCCTCGTACTTAGCAGCAAAATAATGCACAGTACAAAAGGTTATATGCCACATTTTATCGATTGCTCTTCAAAGTATTTTCATTGCTTTAAAAGCTGGCAACGTAGAAACAAAAGCGGGGGTAAAAATAAATATGCACAACCGCCTCGTCCAAAGAGAAGTTAAAAAGACTGGGGAGGGGGGGGGGAAGAGGATGAATGACTAAGTTTCCACAGGTTTGAGAAAAGATACACCACAATAGCACAAGACATCTCATGACAAATGATGCATTCTCCCTCCTCGTTGGCCAAAGACAAAGGCGGGGATTGAAGAGGCACAGTGCCCAGTCACAGGACAAATGCACATTAATAGACCTTAAGAAAACACAGAGAGAGTGTTAATATGTATCCATGGAAAAAAAAAAGAAGCAAGATAATGATAGGATATGCAAATAGCGCTCACTTTTCTTCAGTTCAGGTGTATCATTCCTTTGAGCATGTTCCTGTGTATGTATGTATGTGTTTCTTATATGCGACATGATTGGCATATGGTATTCCTGAAGGCAATAACATGTGGATATCAAGGCCATTGGCAGGGCTCGTCAGGGAATAAGTGGCTATTTAATTATGCATGACTTGTGGGCTTAAACAAACAGTGTAATGAGAGGTGAGACTAATTTACCAAAGGATTTAGCCCTTGTTGCATGGAGACCTTCTCGGTTATTCTATTAAAAAGAATAATAATAATAGTAATAATAATAATAATAATAATAAATACTCACAGTTCTTGGAAACATTCATAGTATTTTAAGAATTAGTCCAGACTGTTTTGTAGCTACAGGGATATATTAAAAGTATTACAAAAAACAGAATATTTTCTTTTCCAGTGTAGGTCTCAGTCTGATCTAATACAGGCAAGCGAGCATGTGTCTCCACAACTCCCCCGAGGAGACTCCAGCCAACACTATCCCTCTAAAAACCCCGGCTTTTTTTTCTGGCCTGGCACCAGCTTCGGAATAATCTTTAATTATTTGCTTTTAAAAAGAAAGAAAGAAAAATAAGTCTCCTTTTTTTTTTCTGTGACAGTGAAGAAGAAGAAGAGCAGAGCAGCGCAGGAATGTTCTTGTATATGAAATTGTAGGTATTAACAGCGCCGGTTTTGTCAGCGGTTTCACTGATGTATCAGCTCCCTGCCCCTAGACTAAATAAAGAGGGGAGTTTCGCTGTGTTTCATCCCAGTTTAGATGAGCAGATATAGGAAGGCTTTGGAAGAATTGTTAAAAAAGCAAAGTATGGCCGAGGAATGGACCTCCTTCTTAACACAATACCCTAAACAAGTGTCAAGATGTGGTGATGGATGGGCCGCTGTTCTTTTTGACTTCTTGGAGACCTTCACCCTTATACCTTTTGTGTAATATTGTAAACGCTTCAGAGATTTTTATTAAAAGACTAGAGCTTACAGTCATTGTCTTGCCCTTTTCAGGGTGTATTTTATGTATAATTTAAAATATAATCTGTTTGAATGTGCCTTTGCTTCGTCGCAAGGAGAGCATATAAAAAAAGAAAGGGAGATATTGCTGACTCTGGTCTTCAGCTGCCTTGTCATTGACCTCCACGGTCTCATGGTTGTCACATTAAGGGCAATGCAATACGCTTAAAGCACAGAAAAAAGAGAAAGATGGCACAGTAACAGACCATCATTTCATATTGATAATTGGATAGTAAGATGTTGTAATCGTACATGTTAGATTTTACGTGTAATTCCTCTCCAATTGCTGTTATTTCCTACAGAAAACGGCAAGGTAATGGGTCCATTTCATCTCGGCTCCCTCTCAGCGGGCAGGCCCTGGATTTACGTGACATGGTGTTTATTTGATAAAGGAATATTATGGTGCTAATCTGAAACCACGCTAATTACATCTGACAGTTGTTTGTTTGTAGTGAAATCCAATTAAAATGTACACTTTTCAACTCAATTGCTCACCCCTTCCCTCCCTTCCTATTCTTTGCCTTCCCTCCCACGGCAACCAGTAAAAGAGCCCATGATGGCATAAATAACAACTGTGCTCTGCTTGTGGTTTTTGTGAGAAGAGGGCAAACTCACAACAGCTGTCAGAAAAAAGGGGGTTTGTTTAAAAAGCAAATGGCTTTGGTCTAAAGTTCATTTGTAGACCTCTCTAATTAAATAGAGAGCCAAAAGCTTAAGTTAATTAGTAATTCCCTGGGTCCAGAAATTAGACCTGTCACGAGTATTGGAGCGCTGGAAAGCCGAAAGGTATGTTTGTGTTATCTGTGCTTCTTCTTTTGCAAAAGCCCGCACATTTTGCCTGTAGAAACGCTCAAGACATTAATAGTCTTTTTGTGGCGTGTCAGAGAAGTGCTACGGAGATATTTAAGTGAGAGGCACATAGCTTGTGGCGTCAGTCAGGATACCTGCCCTATGATTATGTTTATGAAGATAATAACAGGGCTAGGGTCCCGCCGAGTACCGTCTTTTAGAAAACAGTGGGGGTTTGAACTTTAAACTTTATTGTTACCCCTGGAAAAGAGCAGGAAGGTTCGGTCGCCATGTTGCTGATATGTCTGTACAATTAGCAAGGTGTCTCTGTGTGCTAACTGTTCAATGTAAAAGCAGATGTTCTTTTTTTCTACTGTCCTCCTCTCTTGTACTTGACAGTGTAATTGCACAGATAAGCACAGGTTAAGCAAACATAAATCAGCTGACTTTAACACAATGCAGAGACATGATGTCCCTGCCTGTTCTGACCATAATAGAGTAATGACTAGCATTTGAGACAGCTGCGGTACAATGCATTGACTAATATGTGCTATCCTATCACTAGCTGGCGTGTTTCTCGGTCACTCGATACAGACAAACATCTTTCACCAAATAGGGCAACATTTATGACATTGTTTTCCCTTTCCTAAAAAGGACTGAATGTTAGGCAACAAAGTCTAACTTGCTGCATTAGTTTGTAATGCTTAATAATAGGTTCCAATATATCAGCACGACTTACTGCTCTTGCAAAATTGTTTTAGTGCTGGAAAAGTACCCCATGCTTTTAATTCCCGACCGCTGCGGCTGTGATGAGGCAAGCATTTTGAGAATAGGCCTTTTTATTTTTGAGCCTTCGAATAAATTGCATCTTTAAGTTATTTGTACAAGTGCCGCAGTTATCATACTTTAATATAAACAGAGAATCGGAGGCTCATAGTCGATACAGTATAACCAGACGTTTATATTTGCAAGGTGGATGTGAAATGCCTGCGTCAGAGACTGCTCTCTGTGTCTGTCTGAGAGTGTGTGCTATCCTTGACTGACGTGGACAATGTTTGCTTAACCTCTTCTGTGCTGCACCACCATGGCCTTGTCAATTTAAGTGTGTGTGTGTGTATGTGGGAGAGGGAGAGATTCCAGCAATGGTTGCTTTCATTTTTCATGTTCCCAGCAGTATTTTTTCTAAACAAACCTGCTGAGAAGCAGAGTGGGTAGAAGAGCGGGGTCTGAATCAACACAAATGAGTGATATGTGTTATTTCTTTTCTTAGGGTGATATATTATTGTGTGCATCTACACAACCCGATAGAAGGCTTTTTTAGAGATTTTTTCAGGCTTTGTATTTAGCAGGATTATTAATTTCTCTTGGCAAATAATCCCACCCTTGGATTTGCTATGTTATTGCACAGAGGAGGTGTGTGTCAGTGTGTTCATGGTCTCATGCTTTTGCCTCATCCAACGGATAAGGCTGTGATTTATGTAACAGTTAAGCTCTTTCATATTGTGTATGTTGTACCTTACAAGAGCATGATGAGCAGGCTAGATTAATATTTATTTAGCGCAGGGAAATCAAGGATTAAGCAGTCATCATTTTAGCACTAATCCATGTCTCTGATGAGATGCAGAGACAAAGAGAGGCAGATTACTGAACACATAGCGCCACAACACCACAATTAGTTTGTGAGGTGCTTTCCTCATGTGCAGAAAGAGACATGGACACACACACACAAAGTGATTTACCTGTTGTTGTCCCTGTTCGCCTCTCCCTGATTTTTAACTTCTCTTTCTCATCCTCCCTCATCAAAATTAGTGCGAGCTTGTCTGATTCACTCATCTGACGTAAATGTGTCTCATGATCTTTCCACTGACCGTACACACACACACACACACACACTGACACACATGCGAGAGCGATGAATACTTCTTTCTTAGCGCCAACCACGTGGGAGAGGGACAATTTGCTTATACTGTGTGTGTGTGTGTGTGTGTGTGTGTGTGTGTGTGTGTGTGTGTGTGTGTGTGTGTGTGTGTGTGTGTGTGTGTGTGTGTGTGTGTGTGTGTGTGTGTGTTACTTTGGAGTCTGTAAATAAAATTACATTCTTCACTAATTGAGTTAAACTGCTTTGCTGGAGATGTGGCAAAAAAAAAGATGAAAGCTCCCTGTGTATGTTTTGTGTGTGCATGTTGCGAGTCCATGTCATGTGTGTGTACATTTGAGTGTGTAATCTAGTTAGCTATTAGCACTCTCAGGTGGTTACCAACGGGATGTGTGTGTGTGTGTGTCTGCTACTTCATTCCACGAGCTTCAGCACATGCAAAGTGTCAAACCTCGCAAAACAGAAAATGTGGTGTTGGAATTAAAAAGTAGCGTGTGTGTATGAGTGTGTGTGTGTTGTCTGTGGGGGGGAACCTCTCACATGGGGAGCTACAACAAGGAACAGCAAAGGGGCCAAAAAGAGCATTGGAGCCCTGTTGCAGGGTGGTGAGGGGTGATTTGGGAGG